>NC_043700.1:60016684-60242601 GCF_006229205.1 Suricata suricatta
TCCACCATCACCACCACCTCTTTTCCCCCCTCCCCCTTCCCCTTCAACCCTCAGTTCATTCTCAGCATTCAATAGTCTCTCAAGTTTTGCATCCCTCTCTCTCCCCAACTCTCTCTCCCTCCTCCGTTCCCCCTGGTTCTCCATTAGGTCTCTCTTGTTTTCCTGCTAGACCTATGAGTGCAAACATATGGTTTCTGTCACCTTGATAGTTTTTAAAAGAACAAGTTGTTTATTTTGTAGAATGTTCCTCAACATGGATATATCTGATGTTTCTTCGTGATTAGATTAAAGCTATGCATTTGGGGCTGGAATACAATGAGAATGCTGATCTTCCTCTATCCATGACTTATAGCAGGAGGCATATGATAGTTATTGGCCTTTACTGGTGATGTTAACTTTGACCACTTGGTTGAAGTGTCATTTGTTAAGTTTTTCCACTGCCGATTTACAATTCTTATGCTTAAAATTATAGGTATCTTGTGTAAGACATATCTTAAAATCATGGAACTATCTCATGAGCAAGAGAAGACGAGCTCCTGATCCCAAGATTTGGCCTGGTATAACCATATAGACCTTGATGTTGCTATGAAATGGCTGGGTTAGGATTTGAACAGATGAAAACATGAATATTGCCTAAGCTACAAAATGACCAAACATCCCCATATCCTGGCTGCTATGCATGACTGTTGCTTCTTTACCAATTTAAACTCTAGCCTTATTCTAGTCTTTTCTCCTAGATAAGATTTATTAAGATAATCAATCATAGATATACCTCCATCCAAAACAAATCCCCCTTCCTTAAACCCTCTTTGAAATCATCGGACATATGCATATATCCTATAGCAAGTACTTTCTAATACCTTCTCATATAGGAAAAAAAATATGCATGATTTTACTAATCAGAATAATAAAGATAAAATTACTCCACTGAAGATAAGGACTTATTTCTTTATTAAAGAAACTTGACAGAAAGTGACAAGATGGAAAAATAAAAGATGTTTGTGATACATACACTGCCAAAGAATCGCTTTAAATCAATGAAAACAGACCCAAAATCAAAATGGAAAAATGGACAAAATTTGTAAAGAAGCCTTTCACAGGAAGAAAACATGAATGGACAAATAAGCAGTTTGAAATATACTCAACTTGATTATTAGAGAAAAGAAACATAATATTGTTTAAACCTACTAGATTTGCAAAACCTGAGGCCTATTAATATCAAGTGTTGCAAAGAATGTGACTCAGTAGGACAGCTTAAACACACTGTTGGTAGGGTATAAATTAGTGCTAACACATTAGAAATATAGTTGGGATTATCGTATGATATGATATAGATATTCCCATTTAAAGTGAATTTTCTAGATAAACATCTCCAGCAGAGATGACTAAAAATGTCCTTAGCGGCACAATTTATTATAACAATAATTGAGAACAACTCAAATGTCAATCAAAGTTAGAACTGGAAAAAAACATAAACACACATTGATGGGTTATGTCAAAGGGGCACACACAAACACAAACCAAAAAACCAAAGACAACTGATAAAGCTCTCAGTGTCCAAAGCTGAAACAATCAGAGGAATAAAATAAATTAATTGATGAAGGAGTATTTCATTATAACCCAAAGTTAGATTAGATTAGATAGAGATAAAGGTTGCACATATTGTGAATTCACTAACCGCCACTGAATTGTTCACTTTAATGTGGTAATGCTATGTTCATGTGAATTTCATCTCAAACAAAAGTGGCAATTAGCAGCAGGATTAACAGCAATCCTGAAGAGCACAGTAATAATAAAGTCAACAGGGTAGTATAACATCACTCCACATTCTCCCATAACAGTCTCTGTTGCCTTAGATTTCTAGAGGAAAAAAAATCACTCTGAGAAATATTGGATTTACATGGGAGAGAAGAGCACGGAGCACTGATATTTAGAGATTGGCTCTATAAGGTGTACACTCTCTAGGGCCTTTGGGAGAATAAACTTCTAGTTTTCTGCTGGGGTGGAGACCATTTAGCAACTTAAATCTTATTAATCAACTTGTAAAATTCTACAACTATTTTTAGTTCTATGTTTACACCTACCTTCAGTTCTACTTCATCCTCACTTCTAGATGTATGTGTTACCACCAATTCCTGATGAGCTTTGCCATCTCTGGAGACAATTGTGTCTCTTCCTGGTTTTATACATCTTCAAATCTTCTGTGAGCAGAAATCAGGCTAAGTCTGTTCTGACTGCTTTAACAGAATACAATAGACTATTATACCATACTGGTTATAACAATAGAAATTTGTGTCTAACCGTGTAGCAGGCTGGGAAGTCCAAGATCAGGGTGCCAGATTTGATATCTGTTGAGGTCCTACTTCCTGATTCATAGAGCCATCATCTTTCTGCAGAGTTATCATATGGTAGAAGAGGCAAGAAAGCTCTCTGGGATCTCTTTTATAAGGACATTAATCCCACTTATGAGGAATCCACCCTCATGACCTAAGAACCCCAAGGTCTTTCTCAAATATCATATTGAGAATTAAGTTTCAATATGTAAATTTCAGGGGCACACGAATATTCATTCTATAGCATAGATTTAGATGTTTTAGTAGATGGCATTTAAAAAACAGATAATCTTGAGGCACTTGGGTTGCTCAGTCTGTTGACTCCAGCTCAGGTCATGATCTCATGGTTTCTGGGTTTAGTGCCATGTGCTGACAGTGCAGAGCCTGCTTCAAATGTTCTCTCCCTGTCTCTCTGTTCCTTCCTCACTTGCATGCTCTCGGTCTCAAAAATAAACATTATTAAAAAAATTTTTTTAAACATTTATTCAATTGAGAGAGAGAGAGAGAGAGAGAGAGCGAGCGAGTGAGCATGAGCAGGGGAGGGGCAGAGAGAGTGAGACACAGAATCCAAAGCGGGCTCCAGGCTCTGAGCTGTCAGCACAGAGCCCGATGTGGGGCTCGAACTCTCAACGTAAGATCATGAAGTCAGATGCTGAACCGCTTAACCGACTGAGCCACCCAGGCGCCCCTAAGTATTAAATTTTTTAAATAAATAAATATTAAACAGACAATTTCAATCTTAAAAAAATTTTTTTAAATCTACTTTTGAGAGAGACAGAGAGACAGCGTGAGCAGGGAGGGACAGAGAGAGAGGGAGACACAAAATCTGAAGACAGGCTCCAGGCTCTGAGCTAGCTGTCAGCACAGAGCCTAATACGGGGTTTGAACTCACAAACTGTGAGATCATGACCTGAGTTGAAGCCGACGCTCAACCGAATAAACCACCCAAGTACCCTGGAAAATCTTAATCTTAAATAAACTCTTTCTGATACTAAAAAGTGACAGGATAATTCCCACTCATTTTATGAGGGAATACAATTTTGATTAAACAAGTCAGAAAAATACTTACAAGAAAATGCATTTAACTTTTTTCACAGATATTCAGAAGTTATATCAATTTATTTTCTATTAGAGTATTTTTATTAAATTATTTACATTAAAATATCTAAAAGTAAACATCTTGAGCATGTTGAATTTATACCAAGAAAGTAATGATTTTCTTAACCTTAGAAAACCTGTTAATGTAATTAATCAAAAGACACAAAGTAAAAATATATAGTTAAACAGAAGAGGCATCTAAATTCACTATATCTTTTTAAGAGGAAATACTCACAGCAAACTAGAAATAGAAAAATAGGGCTAACATATATCGACCAAATATCAAGACTAAATAGCATATTACCTGTCAAATACAAAAACTAAACTTCATATTTATCACTAGGAGCATTCCAATTTGTGTCAAGAACAATGAAAAGATGCCCACTATCTCTGGCATTAATCAGATTATGCTAGGAGCTTTAATCAGCTCAGTGGGTGGGAATATGAAATAAAAGAAAGATAAATGCAGGTCTCACTCTTTACATAAAAAGATAATCTACCAGGAAAACCCAAGAGAATCTACAGGCAAATTATTAAAACTATCTAGGAGAACTCAACACACTGTGATTGCACAATAAATATACAAAAGCTAATTGCAACTTTCTACATCAGCAACATTTCTTTTAATTGAAAATGTGGTTTTACAAAGACAGAGGATATCTAAGTACTTAGGTAAAATCTAATAAATAAAGTTTTAGACTTTTACAGAGAAAAATGTAAAACTCCGTGGAAAGATGTATTAAAATATCTGAGCAAATGGAAGTTTAGAGTTTGAAAAATTCAAAAGAACAAAAGTGTCACTAGCTCCTAATTAATTTTATTACAATTGCATTGTTCAATAGAGGTTTTTTGGTGATTTTATATGGAAATTTAAAAGCCAATTCAAAAATTCTCATTTGTCATAAATGGTCAAGAATAACCCTAAAAATTTAAGGAGTACAGACAGGATGGATTCACCTTGGCAGTTTTGAAGACTGATGATGAAGCTGTCAAAATGAAAACAGTGACAAACTGATGCAGGGTTTGAATATCAGTCTCACATAATGCAATCAAGAGCTAAGAATGAGACTCATTCGTATGAAGCCACTTTGTAAATTATAAGGGTGTCATTACAAATCCAGGAAGGACAGATGCCCATTCAATACGTGCTGCTGGGACAATTGGGACAGTAAAATTCAATTCTTGTCTCGCAGGGCATAAATTAATTTCAGATGGATTAAAGGCCTAAATGTGAAGAAGCAGTGCTTCCAAATATTTAGCAAAAACTTGGGGAAAATATTGTGTCAGCACAGAGAGAGGAGACTTACTTAAGTAAGATGCAAAAAGCAGAAACAAGTTAAAAGAATTGATAATTTGGTTTACATCAAAATTATACATTTCTGCATTTCAAAAGACACTATAACCAAAGTCATATCTTGAGAAAAAAATATTTCTGACAAAGGATTAGTATCCAGAATATTTAAAGCACTGCAAATCAATAAGAAAAAAGACCTCACACACAATTCATATGTGAGTAAACCCAAACTGGCATTACACATATGAAATGGCATCCTTCTTAGTCAGGGAAATACAAGTTAAGATATGGATGAAATATTTTATGGCCATCAGATTGGAGTATTTTAAAATTTAAATTTAATGTAATTTGTAGTTAGTTAACATACCATGCAATATTGGTTTCAGGAGTAGAATTCTGTGATTCTTCACTTTCCTCCCATACTCGGTGCTCATCATAAGTACCCTCCTTAATTCCCATCACCCATCTAGCCCATCCCTCACCCACCTCCTTCTATCAGCCCATAATTTGTTCTCTACCATTAAGAGTCTCTAATGGTTTATTTCCCTCTCTTCTCTCCCTGCCTTCCCATATGTTTATTTGTTTTGTTTTTTAAATTCTACATATGAGTGGAATCATATGGTATGTCTTTCTCTGATTGACTTATTTCACTTAGCATAGTACACTCTAGCTCCATTCATGTTGTTGCAAATGGCAAGATTTTATTATTTTTGATGGCTGACTAATATTCCATTGTATATACATATACCACATCTTTTTTGTTCATTCATCAGTCAATGGACATTTGGGATCTCTCCATAGTTTGGCTACTATTGATAATGTTGCTATAAACATTAGGGTATAAATAAATCACATCTGTATCTTTGTATTCTTTGGTTAACTACCTAATCGTGTGATTGCTGGATTTTAGGGTGGATTTTTTTTTTTAAATCTGAAAATACTAAATGCTGTTGAAGATGTGGAGGAACAGGAGCTTCCATACATAGCATGAAAGGGAGGGTGTAGCTCAGTACAACCAGGTTGGAAAGTTACTTGCTTGTATTTACAGGATGCTATTTCATCCCAGAAATTTCACTTCTAGGTACATATGCATCAGGAAATATATAGTAAGAATCTTCAGTGAAGAATTGTTTTTAAGAGAGGAAAAAACTGGAAGCATCTTAAATACTCATCAGTTGGATAATAAAATGTATTAGTTGTGGTATTTTCATACAGTAGAATACTATTCAGAAATTAAAATGAATGAATAGCACTGTGTGTATCAACATTGACAATAAAGAACGTGGAGAATAAAAAATGTGAGTTAAGAAATAATGGGTATAGTCTGCTACCATTTTAGAGTAAAAATTTTTATAGTAATAAAGGGGCACCTGGGTGGCTCAGTTGGTTGAGCATCCAACTTCAACTGAGGTCATGATCTTGAGGTTTGTGGGTTCAAGCCCTGTATGGAGCTCTGTCATGCTGACGGTTCAGAACCCGGAGCCTGCTTTAGCTCTGTGTCTCCCTCTCTCTCTGCCCCTTCCCTGCTCATGCTGTGTCTCTCTGTCTCTCAAAAAAATACATGTTAAACAAATTTTAAAAACTGTATAGGGGCACCTGAGTGGCTCAGTTGGTTGAGCGTCCAGCTTCGGCTCAGGTCAGATCTCCCGTTTGTGGGTTCGAGCCCTGCGTCAGGCTCTGTGCTAACAGCTAGCTCAGAGCCTGGAGCCTGCTGCAGATTCTGTGTCTCCCTCTCTCTCTGACCCTCCCCCTCTCATGCTCTGTCTCTCTGTATCAAAAATCAAAATAAAACATTAAAAAAATTTAAAAAAGTATAGTAATATAAAATATTATTTATGGACACATGCACATGTAGCAAAATTGTAAAATTATGCACAAAAATGATACATGCCAAATTCAGGATGAAAGTTATGTCTGGAAAAAGAAGGAGAATGAAAAATAGAAAAGGTATACAGTAGGCTTTAACCATATCTGAAATGTCTAATTTCCTAAAAAAAAAAAAAAACTCTAAGGCAAATATAGTGTAATATTAAGGTTGACAAAGTTTGTGTTAACTATAGTTTTTTCATATGAAATATTTTATAAAATATAAAAAAGGTGAAGATAAAAAATCTAGGCATAAAAATAAGAAACTTCAGGGGATAAGTTATAATATTGGATGTATCATGCCATAGGTCATTCTAAAAATAAGCTTCTTTCTTCACTTTTTCCAGGAGGCAGTTTTTTCTGCCTCACTAATGAAGAAAACCTGGTAGCGGAAACTTTCATTTTATTTTAAAAATAGAGATCACGTCCTGTTACACATCATCTAAGTATTTTTATTGGCAGTTTGCTTGGCAATTCTCTGTTCTACTTCCAATGCCCATTCTATATCTCCACCACCCTTTTCCCTGATGACTTTCAATATTGCTTTCTCATTCTTGTCCAGTGACCTGTCCCTGAGGGGACACAGATGGGATTGAACTCAGATACCTGCATCTGCTCCCATCTTTTCCCTTTCCTCTCTAGGCCCAGAGGATGACAGGTCCCACCTGTTATGAACTTGGTGCTGCACTGGGGGCCTCTCTAGAGCACTTCCTCCCTTTCATTGTACCCACAACCTTTTCCTTCTGACTTACTTTCTCTGTTCTATTATCTGTAAAATGGAGGCAATATATACTAATTTCCAACATTGTGATAAGCATCAATTAATCGAACAGAGAACCTATGTAAATGTTAACTGCTACTGTAACACCCATGTATCTTCAAGGTATAATAATTTATAATCTAGATTTTTAAGTATAGAAAGACTTTATTGAATTCCTTACAAGGGTTCTTTTTATATAATATTATTCTCTAACATACCTACAGAAAGCACTTGCACAAATAAATTCATAAACAGAAACCAGGAAAGGAAAAGAGAATTAAACGTACACCAAGCGTTAAGAGGGAACGGCAGGGAAGATATTTAAAAGATTGTAGAGAATTATTCATTTGATAATCATTTTGGATTGCAATTCTTTCCCCCGTAAGGTGATATTTTCTTCTCTAGAGCTAATCAGAAAAATGTTTGAGTTCTGAAAGTGCACATTTTAAAATTGATAAAAAAATGACATATTGTCTTATGTTCAAATTTGTAAATTGATACAGCACTCTGAATGAACAGCAGGACATAAAAACACTTTTGCATAGGAACAGTATCATGATGCATTACAGATGCTTCTTTTGGACTAGCTGCTCATTTCCTAAATAGATTTATTTGATAGCATTTCTCCTTTAATAAAAGGATGAATTAGAAAAATATGAACAGATTGTAATAACCAAAAATAAATGAACTTGACAACCTGGAAGAGGAGCAGTTGCCAATGGACTGAATAATAATGTAGGAGAACTTTGGCACGCACAATTTATGTATGAATAAGAAATAAAATTTTTGACATTTAAGTTTAGAACAGCCTGCCTACAAGTGGATTTTGGAAAAAAATAACATTTTTAATATCCTAAAATGTGTTTTCTAAAATACATAGTCAACTATGTTTTACCTAATAATTTTCGATATCTTGTTTCTCTCTGTCACCGTTTCTTCTTTCATTTCAAAAATGCAAAAATATAATCCTGATAAAGATGACTGTAATGAACACTATCAACCTTATGAGTTTGAATCCATATTACCCACAAAAAGTGAAAAGATCAGTCTTTGACTTAAATATCTTGATGACAGTTGATATCTCTGAAAGTAGAATCATCTCTTTTAGAAAACTGGCATGTTCGTTCCAGCTCTTTCTTGCTACCCGGGTAATTTTTTTTTAAATTTTAATTCCAGTTCGTTAACATAGCATTATGTTCGTTTCAGGTGTACCAGCGTACAGTGTGGTGATTCAGCACTTTCATATGACACCCAGTGTTTGTCACAAGTGTACTCCCTAATTCCCATCGCCCATTTAGCCCATCCCCCACCCGCCTCCCCTCTGGGAACAAT
This sequence comes from Suricata suricatta, assembly GCF_006229205.1. Lineage (NCBI taxonomy): Eukaryota > Metazoa > Chordata > Mammalia > Carnivora > Herpestidae > Suricata > Suricata suricatta. Next base: position 60,025,368 of record NC_043700.1, read on the forward strand.
CCGTGTGTTCTCTACAGTTAGGAGTCTGTTTCTTGGTCTGTTTCTCTCTTTCTCTCATGCTCTTATCTTCCCCCTTTGCTTGTTTGTTTTGTTTCTTGAATTCTACATATGAGTGAAATCATATGGTATTTGTCTTTCTCTGATTGACTTTCATTTATACTCTCTAGCTCCATCCACGTCATTGCAAATAGCAATATTTCATTCCTTTTAATGGCTGAATAATATTCCATTATAAATATATACCACATCTTTATCCATTCATCAACTGATGGATACTTGGGCTGCTTCTGTGTCTTGGCTACTGTAAATAATGCTGCTCTAAACATAGGGGTTTATGCATCCTTTTGAATTAGTATTCTGCTACTTGTGTAATCTTGAGCAAATCACTTAATATCTCCAGACCTCAGAATCCTCATATATACATAGAAAATAATAATTCAAGAATGTTATGATAATCAAAATGAAGCAATGCATCTGACAGTGTGCTAAAAATTATATATTTTATAAACTATACAAAAAAGAAGATACATATGCATGTTACACGTATAATCATTTCCACATTGAAATTGTCTGGAACCATATATCAGAGCAACCAGGCAACTGAGCTTTTATTTTTCTTTCATTATATTTGGTATTGTGTAGAACCATCCAAGTAGCCATAAACCAATTATGCTTAAATCTAGTTAAGCATTTAAGTAAAGAACCTTTAAAATTTTTTAAAAATATTTATTTATTTTGGAGAGAGAAAGAGAGAGATAGCATGAATGGGCAGTTGGAGTGGACAGAGAGAGAGAGACAGAGAATCTGAAGTAGGTTCCAGGCTCTGAGCTTCAGCACACGTAGGAATTGAACTCACAAGCTGTGAGATCATGGCCTGAGCTAAAGTCATAGTCAGATGCTTAACTGACTGAGCCACCCAGGCACCCCTAAGAACATTAAAGAAGTGATCTACTCTCTTTGTATTATAATTAAAGAAACAAAGGCACAGAGAAGGGGGAAACCCAAGGAAAAAGCAGTAGCTCACTAATAATTAGAGCAGGACTCAGGGCTGAGGTGTTCTGAATCTCTCCTAATGGTCAACTTTTTATTCTTCCATTTTCCCTTTCTTCTCAAAGGATAGGGATGCAAACCCATGCTTATTGACTTTGTAAGCCCTGTGTCAGGTGTTTTCAATGGGTTCTTCCAAACAACAAACATTTCCCTGAATACTTGATGGGGAATGCAAAATTGAAGATCAAGATAAATAAAGTACCACCATTGTCCGCCAGCAACCACAAAGTAATAGAGGAATAAATGTGTCTGAAAAGAGCTGCAATAAACTAGGATATGTGCTGTAATAGAAGTACGTTTTTATAAAAAGAAAGATCAGCAATAACACTAAAAAAAGGAACCAGAGAGAACAGGGTAGATTTCTGAAAAAGGAGACACTGACTAACTTTGATGAGGAGTTCACTGTGTGTGTGTGTGTGTGTGTGTGTGTGTGTGTGTACAAGAAGGTGGGAAGACCTGAAAGAGAACATCCCAAATAAAAAATGACAACACGTGCAAAAGTATGGAGGAACAAACAAATAAGAAACATGATGTGTGTGCAAAATAGATAGCCCGCAGTTTAGCTGTCTTTGTACATACTGTGTGTGAGGGAGGGAGCCGCGGGGGGCAGGGGCGAGATGGAAGAGCTGCAGAGAGGTGAGCCCTGCTGAGCAAACCTGAGTGAAGATGCAGAATCAAGAGGCAAAGCCCATCCCGCAGTGGGGAGTTCTTATAATCAGAACCGGTGGGAAAGCTATTAATGGGTTTCATGTTGGCGGTCTGGTCTCCTGTAAGTATTGCTTTTGGTGGGTTTTTTTTTTTTTTTCCTAACTAAAAACAAATCTCCCTGGAGCAGAACCTAGGGAGAATTAAAGTGGTAAAGACTGAAGTGGGAAGGCAAGGTAGGAGACCACTGAGAAATGGTGGGATTGGTTGTGAAGCAGCGAGAGCCGTGGAAATGCAATGGATGGTGGAAAAGATGGGTGCGTATTGATAGCCCCATGCTGCAAGTGCACAAATCAAAGCTCAAAAAAGCTGAGTAATTAGCCCAAGATCACACAAGCTGGGAAGGAGAAAAAACAAGATTGAAACATCTGTCTCTGTTAAGTCTAATGCCAGGGCCAGCCTCCAAGATGCATCCCCTTGGGTGGGTCCCAGCTGCCTCCCTGGAGGAAGAGAACCACTTTCTTCACACCCAGAGGCTCTGTATGAGTCCAAAGGGTACCCCCTTCAACACAACACTAAATCTTATTTTTTTAGTGTTTACTTATTTTTGAGAGACAGAGGGTGAGCAGGGGAGGGGCAGAAAGAGAGGGAGACAGAATCTGAAGCAGGCTCCAGGCTCTGAGCTGTCAGTGCAGAGCCTGATTCAGGGCTTGAACTCACCAGCCGTGAGATCATGACCTGAGCCAAAGTCAGTCCCTCAACTGACTGAGCCACCCAGGTGTCCTAACACAAGACTAATTCTAACGTGGCACCATGTGTCCTTGGTTAGACATTTAACTTTAGCAATGTTCTATTTGCTCTTGACAAAACTGCTGCAAGAGTACATTTTACCTGCTTTTTGGCAATGTTATTATTAATGATCAAGTAATATCTCTGAGTTAGTCTGAATCCCTAAGGGGGAGAATGTACTTTAAAAATCTATTAATACAACTTGTTTTTACTTTCAAATAGGCCCACTGATCCTAAGTAACTTGTCTAGACTTCTTACTCACTCTCTCTCATATTTCACTTATAGAATGGTGGGAAAGAATCTGTAAAAATTATACAGATAGAGAAAAGTTAATAGAATTTTAGTAAATTTTAATAAAATCAAAGCTTGGTTACAAATCTAGAAATCATTAAAAAATTTTCATGTATATTAAATTTAATATACTGTTTAATGTCTCTTTTTTCTAATAAAAAGTAAGATGAAGACTAAACTTTTCTGCCTTTTACCTGGACACTAATCTATAAAAAAGAAAATCACTCTTAGATTTCTTGTCTTTTACTTGACTCAATGAAACTTTGTCAATGGAACTCTAAAGTAAAACGAACTCTTTTTCCACGAAACTGTACAATATTGAATTGTATAATTCAAGTACTTGACAGGACGTTTTAATCTTGGCACACTTGGGAGGGGACCATTTTTAGGGACAACTTTGTAAAAGAAGTGAAAAGATTTGCAGAATCTAGGTTTTCATGATGACACGGACTCAAATTGATGACTGCTTTAGGTGGGAGTTGCTATTAGTAAATTTCTTGTCTGTGGAAACAAACTCATATTTAAATTTTTTTTATGTTTTCTATTTATTTTTGAGAGACAGAGAGAGACAGCATGAGCAGGGGAGGGTCAGAAAGAGAGGGAGGCACAGAATCTGAAGCAGGCTCCAGGCTCTGAGCTGTCAGCACAGAGCCCAACGTGGGGCTCGAACCCACGAACCATGAGATCATGACCTGAGCCAAAGTCGGACTCTTAACCGACTGAGCCACTCAGGCGCCCCAATAAACTCATGTTTTATGGGTGCTCTCAGCTATGTGGTGTGTCTGATTAGTTAAGTGCTTTGTGGTTCAGTGCTTTAAACAGTAGAATTAAAAATGAGTTTAAGAAATTGTGAAAACTGGGGTGCCTGTCTGGCCCAGTCGGCTGAGCGTTGACTTCAGCTCAGGTCATGATTTCATAGTTGGTGAGTTCGAGCCCCACATCCGGCTCTGTGCTGACAGCTTGGAGCCTGGAGCCTGCTTCAGATTCTGTGTCTCCCTCTCTCTTTCTCTGACCCATCCCTGCTCTCTGTCTCTCCTTCTCTCTCTGTGTCAAGAATAAATAAACATTAAAAAATTAAAAAAAATTTCTAAAACTGACTCAGGGCTTACAAGCTGATTCAAGACAAATGTGGCTAATAATCCTCAGTTTCCTCACCTAAGGACAAATAATAACAGTACCTATCTGTGTTAGTCAGGGTGCTCCAGAGAAACAGAACCAATAGGATGTGTTGCAGAAAGACTTGTCATTGGAGCCCAAAGGCAGCTGTCAGAATCCCTTTTTACTGCGGGAGGCCATTCATTTTCTTTTATTTATTTATTTATTAAAAAAAAAGTTTTTTAAATTTATGTTTGAGAGACAGAGAGAGACTGTGCAAGCAGGGGAAGGTCGGAGAGAGAGAGAGATACAGAATCTGAATCAGGCTCCAGCACAGAGCCCGACACGAGGCTCGAACCCACAAACTGTGAGATCATGACCTGAGCTGAAGCCGGAAGCTTAACCGACTGAGCCATCCAGGCGCCCCAGCCTATTCATTTTCTATTAAAGTATTCAAATGATTGGATGATTCCCTTCCACATCACAGAGGGCAATCTGCTTTACTCATTGATTTAATTGTTTATCTCAAAAAAATTTTTTTCAAAGAAACATCCAGAATAATGTTTGATCAAATATCTGAATGTCATGGCCCAGTCAGGTTGACATAAAATTAATGGTCATACCATTTCAAAAGAATGTTCTGAGCATTAAATTATTTAATACATGTAAAACACTGTTTTAGGACATCGGTACCTAACACTCACTGAATATTAAACTCTATTATTTTGTTGTTATTAGTATTCAAGCAGTGACCTAGAGTGGTATTGAAAAAAATGACTTGTGTTTTATAACTTGTATAGAAATGATAAGAGACATTTTAAGTGAGCATGAAATATAGTGAACATGATGTAGATAGGAGCTTCCTAGTAAATTATCAGATGTTCTCATTCAAGTTGAACTTTTGTGAGGAGAAATGCATTTATGTATCTATCCTAAAGTAAACACACTGGGAAAAATTTTTCTTTTATATTGTACTCCTTGGCACTTTCAGAGATACAACTCTTTCCTTTCCAGTGGTGAGAAAGAGCCCGCTTCCTCAAATCTGATCAGGAAAGCAGCTTGCTTCCATTTTAAAATTCGGTCTTCATCTTTCTCTCTCCCTTTTGCTACTGCTGGGAAATCAGTATAAAATAAAAGCCCATCTCATAAAGTCTTAGCAGCATAGTTAAACATTATTCACACTTAGTTCAAATGGAGAAGTTCATTCCAACCAGAAAAGTTATGAGAGATATGCAGTTCCCAGGAGGAGCCCGCCTTCTGCTAGATAAATCGTTCACCAAGGCACCAGGCTGTAGCCTGGCCTCTCCTTGCACTTATTTCATTGCAGGATCCTTTACCGCCTGCCTTCGGCTGCCCACATTCTCATCCTGCAACTGAAACCCAAAGTTCAGAGATCAGCAGTTTCTTGCTCTGACAGCGATGATAGTCTCCCTTTCTTCATTAGTTGTGAATTCTGTCAAAGCTTTTTTCTTTAATTATACTTTGTCAGGAGCTCTATACTCAGATTTCTTGACAAATCATCTCTTTTCTCAAGCAACTGTTCTGACTTTCCATTTATTCCAAGATGGGTTGAAATTATTAAATTTTATTATAAACGCCCTTGGCTCCTTTCCTCCCCGTCCCCCCCCCCCCCCCCCCCCCCCCCCCCCCCCCGCCCATACAGACTTTGAAATCCTTTCTTTCCCCTCTCATGTCCTCTGGGAGTTCGTTTTGTGTGCAGAACATTTTGCCACTTTGGGTACAAGAAAGCATTGTTCTGCGGCTCTTTACTTGTCCCGTGTTCTTTGTTTCTCAGCCTTATTAATAATTAATCTTATAAAGGCCTCTGCTCACTTTACAATTGCAGGCATCTTAGGCGGGTACTGGTGTAACCCAGCCTGCCAGAGGGCTGGACTAGCTGCTCAACTGGGCAAACTGAGAAAATGAGGCAACAGTGTTATGGTACCCTTTGCCCCTCCTCTTGGGTGCCTACTCCTCCAATTCCTTTTTTTTTTTAATGTTTATTTTTGTTTTTGAGACAGAGAGAACAGCAGAGGGCAGAGAGAGGGAGAGAGAGGGACAGAGGACCTGATGCAGGCTCTGTGCTGACAACAGACAGCCTGATGCCGGGCTCAAACTCATGAACTGTGAGATCATGACCTGAGCTGAAGGTGGAGGCTTAGCCAACTGAGCCACTCAGGTGCCCCCACCCCTCCAATTTCTGAAGCTGTGCTCCCTTTCTATTCCCCCAGCCTATGCTCTTCCTCAGCTTTAAGGAAACTAATTAGATTCTCCGAGAAGGTAATTTTCATTTGGGGGTTAATGATCTCATGTTGCATGGTATGTGCTGGTTCACTAGCTTGTGGAAACACCCCCAATGCCTCTGTTAATCACTGTATGGAGAATGTAGGGATCCTGTCCCTGCCTTCCCCCTCCATATTCCCATCAAATAGAATATGCAGAGGAATGTTTGCTCAGCATTCAAGGTCAGGGACTCTGGGGATTGCCAACCTCCCTTGTAATGAAAAGTGTCTGGATGGCAGGCCTTGATATCCTTGGAAACTCTGGCTGTGCAGGGAGGGAAGGGCCATGGATAGCTGCTGGGTGAAGTTACTATGATGTAAAAAACTTGCTGTACATAGATTTCCTGTAGCACATGCTTTATCCAATTGGCCACTCTTGGACTCGCTGTGTATAAGTTCCACCAATAAACCTGTCTCTCCTTCCTGATTTCTGGGTCTTTTCTTGGCTTAGAGTCTGCTGTTCCATCTTATTTTCATTATATATGAGTACGTTGTGAAGAGAGCCGTATCCAACCCAAAGAAATAAGAATTGAATATCTAGGCTCCTTTCAACCACATTATATAGGTAACTACATACTCTATTTGGGAGTCTTTAAAGAAGGTCTCATTATGAGAAGATTGTGCTGGATTCTTGATAAGCCTAGCAAAGGTAGTGGAAGCTTCCAGTTTCCCTTTCTGACCCCTTGCTGTGCTGGTATAGTCATTCCCTGGTTGCTTACAGTGTCAGCTGCTAATGGTTCACAGCCATACCCTCTCAGAAGAATTCCCATTTACCAGTTGAAGCCACTTAGCTTGAAATTTTCTGGGCAGTTATGCCCACATCTGGGACAATCCACAGCTATGGCCAATGGGTGACTGATACGCAGTACAAAATCCCAACCCCCTCACCCAAAGCTAGAAGTACTGAATAGGTTACCACTCATCCTCCTGGACTCCTCATAAACTGAGCCTGAAGCTGGTTTCAACTAACTCACATCTTTGCTTGGGAGGCTACCTACTCATACTCTGTTTCCTTCACTTCCTTCTGGAGTTATCCTGAGAACACTGTCTCAAAATCAGTTGCCCTGGATCACCTCAGTGTCTCAGTTGGTCAAGCATCCAACTTTAGCTCACGTCATGATTTCATGGGTCTGTGGGATCGAGTCCGGCCTGGGGCTTGCTGTTGTCAGCCTGTCAGCACTGAGCCCCCCTCGGATCCCTTGTCCCACTCTCTATGCTCCTCCCCCACCCACACTCTCAAAAAATAAATAAAGCATTTAAAAAAATGAGCTGCACAAGAATATACTCTTAGACTCTTGCTTCTAGGAGACTTGATTCAAGACTCTGAGCATAAGCTTTGGGAACCAGCAAAGCATGAGATTGGAAAGAAAGGATGGAGATTGCCTTGCAGCAAAAAAATTGGTATTTGACATTTAAAAAAATAGCATTGAAGCACTCACTCATCATGGAGAAACACAGAATTTTGACTTTTTAAAAGAGTTTCATATTGTTTTCATTTTGGATTACACAGGACAGGACACACAATCTCTTGAGTACTCAGTTACTCTGTATGTCTTAATCAAACATTGGCAGTAAGAAAAGGAATCTATCACACACTCTTGTTTTTCAGTCATCCAAAACTGCAGGCCTCTGTGGCTTCATGAAAGAAAAGTTATATATAAATTATAGAATTCATACATTTAACTATGTGCAAATCTCCTAACTATAAATGAATCTTTCAAAAGAAGAGTACTGGTGAGTTGGTAGGTGGTGATGCCTACTGCAGAGATTTTGCACATGGGCCATCGAGGAGCTGATTCTGGTCTGGGAGGTGTGGGAGGTTCTGGTATTTTCTATGTAGTAGAGGTCAGACCACTTCCAGTCAAAACTGTGACCTTATTTTGATGGGCATCTTGTTTAGAAATCTGTCTCAAACACAGAGAAACCCCAAAGATTTTATCCTTCAATGGCAGTTCAAATGTAGGTCATCCTCTTGTTAAATGGGCCATATCTCTTCAGTTTTCTACAACCCAGAGTCGTGTCTATGCTCATGTCTCAAATTTAAAGCAGCTAGATTCATCCATGTAAAGCATACTTTCTGCCCATAAAATTAGCACCTTCCTTGTTCTCATTCTTCATCTACGGCTCTGCCCTGACTGAAAGATTTTACACCCAACCCTGATTTGCCTCTGGACCTTCTCATTTTACCTTGGTGTTTGGTTTCACTTGGTTTGACTCTCTGCTCCTCCTTTACTTTCCCCTCTTTCCTACCTCCTCACAGAAGCTCCTGCAGATGGCATTCTGCTTGGGCAGCTTCCAGGATAAGTGCACCCCCACACTCATTCTTCAGTCATACCCCTGCCTCATAATGTTTTTGACAATGTCTTCAATGTATCTTTTACAATAGAATAAGACACATAGAACACAGGGGAAGCCACCAAACAACCACTGCCAAGCTCCAAATAGATTAAGCTCTAACATTCTACTGCCTTTGCTCCAAGTTTTGTGAGATCCCAGTGGGATGGAAGGTGAGCTGACTTCTTAAACCTCTTCATTGACCTGATCCATCAGCCAGGTTTCTCCAGGGGGATGCTAGCTTACAGGATGCCCCTTGTCCATGTTACAATTACTAGAGCTCTGGGAACTGGGTCAAACCTCTTTTCTATTATGACTACATCTATTGCTAACTATCTCTTATTGCACCCCTACTACATGACAGGCACCATGCCAGATACTTCTTTTCTTTATTTTTAATCCATATTGCTGCATGCAGGGGTAAATATGTCCATTATGCAAAAGAAGTTGTGGTTTAGAGGGGCTAACATCAGACATTAAGGGACAGATTTGGATGTGTCTGTTTTCCAAGGCTATATTTCATTCTCTCTTTATTGCCATCCACCTACTCACCTCAGCCTAGCTGCTGTCCATTTGCAGAACCCCCTATATTGGTTATCTATTGCTGGTAGCAAGCTTCGTAACCTAAAACAAAATACATTTATTATCTCACTCTCCATTGGTCAGAGGTTGCTATGACGTAGCTGGCTTCTTTGCTCAAGGTCCCAAAAAGTGCAATCAAGGTGTCAGCTGGGCTTCAGACCTTTCGGAAGCTTGATGTCCTCTTCCAAGGTATTAGCAAAATTCATTTCCTTGAAGCTGTGTGGCTGGTAGCTCTGGCTTTACTGGCTGTTGACTAGGGGTCACCCTCATGTCCTAAAAGTCTCCCCCACAATTCCATTGGCAAAATACAGCAGTCACTTCTTGAAGAGCAGGATGAGAATCTCTCTGCAGTGTGTTATGATGGAGTCTTATAAACGTAACCTAATTAAAGGAGTCATGTCTCATACCTTTGCCATATTCCATTGATTAGAAGCAAGTCACTTGAGTGGAGGGGATCCCATGGGGAGGACCTTACTGGGGGGTCACATTAGGGTGTTTCTGCTGCCCTCCCTTTCCAAAATTCTCACAGGGCTGCTGCCAAAGGTTGGAAAAGCATAGCCCATGGTACAAGCGGTAAAGTTACTATTTGCAACTGCTGATTAGAGCTGCCATTTTTCTCCTGCGTTTAAGTGGGGAGGATATTATTTATCTACTTTGCTGGGGCAGGGTGACAATTTGGCCATAGAATGCTTTGATACCAATGATGAAAAGCTTCTTTATAAAGCCAAAGTACATTTTTTTCCCAAAAAAGAAAAATAGAAAGAAGTCATCTGTTGCTAGGGAAACCACAACCTTTTGCTGTGCTTATTTAGAAAAAAGACATATTCAAGACTCTTCACCGTAGGAACAGAGATTGTGCTTTATGTTGGTGAGAATAAACAAAGAAAAAATATCAATCCTCTCGAATGCAAAAAAAAAATCCATTATCTTGTATCTTGCTGAAAAGATTTTATTCTCAGGGGTTCAAGTCAAGATTCACCCCCTCTTCCCCCCTGCTATTTTTGTCTATAAATTTCCTTTAAAGTCAGCTGAATCTTTGGGTCCTGGAAAAACATGAGAAGCTGAAGGGATATTGGGCAAGCTAGAAAAATTTATTCCAGAAGGGCATGGCTAAGAGGCTGTAGGCTCTTCCCCTTTTGTCCAGACTGTGCCTGGGCACTAAGTCAAGAAAGAATCTCAGAGCATTTTTTAGTACTCCTGCTCAGTATGTCATCACACTTTTCATACTGCTTAAACGATCACATTCACGTACAGATACTGTGGTTCAAGTCACGCTTTTAAAAAAGGCAGTTCTATTTTCAGGAGTCTGGAATTTTGGCTAAAATAGTTTGATGCAGGAGCACCTGGGTGGTCCTGCTGGTTAAGCATCCACCTTGGGCTCTGGTCATGGTCTTGTAGTTTGTGCGATCAAGCCTCATGTCCGATTCTGTGCTGTCAGCTCAGAGCCTGGAGCCTGCCTTGGATTCTGTGTCTCCCTCTCTTTCTGCCCCTTTCCTCTCACACTCTGTCTCTTTCAGAAATAAACATTAAACAAAAATAGTTTGATGCAATTTGACCCCAAGCACTGCCTTTTCAGACCCTTTAGATCCAACTCTTGTTTGTGGCATGGTAAGAGGCTTCCTCTTCTAGTGCCCTGGCGAGCAGGCTCGCTGAGACAAGCCTCCAGTCTGCTAGGCCAGACGGCCTGCCACCATCTCTTGAGGGCCAATGGAGCTTCTGGTTGGTGTCTCCTTAGGAGTTTTCTGGGGATATTTTACTTGTGAAAGTGTGGAGAAGAGACAGGATGGGGCAAGAATATAGTAACTAGAGTGTTCTGACCTCCAGAGACATTGTTATACAACAGTGCTGTACCCTGAGCACATGGCTCTGGTTAGCCTCACTTAAAATCTAAAAATGAAGAGAAAAGGCATCTAGAAATTGAGGAGAATAGTATTCTGGATTAGCCTCTAGGAAAAATCTACCAATATGGATTTTATGTCTTCTCTTCTCTACTCCTAGATGAAGCACTGTGTGCTATCGAAGCTGGTTCTCTACTACTTCTTCAAAGGCCCATGGTAGTCAGCAGCGTGGGGAGGGAGTGGGGATGCAGGAAGCTGGGTTGCCCAAAGCCCATGCGCTGGGTAAGCGAGCTTTGCAGGCAGTTTGCCATGATGTGAATTACAGATCGTTACCTAACAAAGGGAATGACTATTTCTTCTTTTTGATTGGAATGTTTCTTTCATGTATCTGTTCTCTGTGAGCCTACGTCTGGGCTCATGAGGTGATATTTTATTCGTTATTTTGGTGGCATTAAAGCATGTTAAGTCAGGCTGTTAAGTTCTCTAGGAAAAATTCTCAAATGATTGCAGCCAAAGTGTAACCAATGTTACACTGAGAATCATAAATACCACTCAAATAAATATGAAATAAAAATGTATTATTTAGTTCAACTTAAAAGAGTTAAAATGTAATATTTAAAGCAGTGGTTTCAATCACTATTTTGTCGTAGTCATTTTTATCATACTAAAAGAACTGTATGAACTACATTTCTAATTATCATTTAATCTTAATAGGGTTTAAATTTATAACTTTCTAAAGAAAAAGCCATTTTAATTTCTGCATCTGCACAAGAAACATTACATAAGGCCAGATGTGTGAATTACTGCAAATTGTATGGAAAATTTTATCTAGGGAATATGAGAAGGATAAGGGTTTGAAAAAGCAAATATGCCATCATATTCCCCAATTTTCAATATTACTATACTGATTACTGAAGAAACAATTATTTTTGTTCAAAACTAGGAGTGAAAATGCTAATATTCTTCTAATTATAAGTTATGGGCAGCACAATATGTTACTAATAGCACTACATGCTGTGTTAGTATTCAGTGGGAAAAAACCCCCCTCAGTTGAACATGGTTGCATATCAGTAAACCTTAGCTGTTCAAGCTCTTCTTCAAAAGTAAATCCGACAGGCTGGTTTAAAAATATCTACCCACAGTCTCTGCCTCGTAGGTGTCTATGTTGCTGTAAGGTAAAAAGCATCACGAAGGTAAATGAAATGGGCAGCAAGAGTAAGAATAATGGGAAACGCTTACCTGTGGTTAGCCTGCTCCGTCTGAAGGAACAGAGTATAATAATGGATCACAGTGGTGAATTGACTCGTCATATTTACTTACTGACAGTCCATGTCCTTGCAACTTTAGGTCATTTCACAACACTCAGGTAGAAGTAATTTTATAAGCTGGAAAAGAGAATTAAAGATGAAACGTAAGGGGCGCCTGCGTGGCTCAGTTGGTTAAGCCTCCGACTTCGGTTCAGGTCATGATCTCACAGTTTATGGGTTTGAGACCCGCGTCAGGCTCTGTGCTGACGGCTCAGAGCCTGGAACCTGCTTCAGACTGTGTGTCTCCCTCTCTCTCTCTACCCCGCCCCGACTCACTCTCTCTCTCTCTCTCTCTCTCAAAAATAAAATAAGCATTAAACAATTAAAAAAAAGATGAAATATAATTCTAGAAAACAATTCAAGAAAAAATTTACTGTGTTTGAGAAGAACACAACTTTCCATATCAAATTAAACTCCATTCTAGACTACATGCAAATATTTTTCTTCTTTTTAAAAACTGTTGCAAATTGAAATAGTCATGAGCTTGTTTGGAAATCATTTAATTACCTTGGATCATATATCAAGTTATAAACATGACCTGCATACTTAGCAGTTATAGAACTTAGAAATAAGATTTTTATCAACCAAGGTTCTTAACCAGCCTATTCTAAAAGTTAGTAATTATATCCTTTATAACCTTCTCCATATATTCTGCTGCCTGTGAAGTTGTTCCCCAAAATACTTTCAGTAGAATTTGACAATGAAAATGGTGAAGTTTCACATACATGATTAGAGAATCTCCTAATCCTTTGTATTGGGCAGAAAGTCTCATATGGCTTGTTACTGATCTGTGGAGTGACATGATTATAGACCCGTTGTTTCTACCTTGTTTTGCTCTCTGGTAGATGAACAGAGAGGACACCAGCTTTGTATTTTTCCAATCCCGCATTTGTATAAATACAAATGCAGACAAAACATTGCTAAGAAATGTACTTTAGCAATCCACAAATGATAGATCAGAGCCTCAGATAAAGAGATTTGCCTCATGTTGTAGAGACAGATAGATAGTATTGGAGCCAAGACGAAAGCTATTAGTTCAGTGATCTCACAGCACCACTGAGGCATCAGAATGTATTTTAATTGTGGGAAGTAAATATAAATGTATTACACTGTGATTTTCAGGACTCTTTGTTAAATTCCCTGGGACATATTTTCCAAATGATTTTGGAAACTTAATACCTGCTGCTTTTAAATAAATGAAAACATGTTCATTCTTTATAAATTTTTCCTGTTGCCACTAGAAGGGCCAAAAAAACAGTACATGAGCTGTCCACATCTCCATTAAAAGAAATACAAGGGAAAGTGGTTTAAAAAGTTTTATTAGGGAAATGATGAGCTGAAGTAGGGCCAAAGTTGTGGCGTGGTTGGTTACTAATTTCCGTAGTTTGATCACCTTTTCCCTTCCCATAGATACCACCCTGTATGGAAACTCCAAGAAGATGGAGCAGTAATTTAAACATCTTTCACTAAGGCTAGCATATTTAAAATGAAATAAGAAATGCATCCAGTTAGAATTCAGTGTCTTCTCAGTGAATTGTTTCAATAGCTATGCTGTTGCCAGTGGATTGTAAATATTCTTAAAAGAGTTTGCAAGTGCACACCATAATTACATAACAGCCCATGGTCATTTGGAGCTCATTGGTAAGTGCTCACGTCAAGGGTTCCAGCCTGTTTTTTCCCTGAAAGCACAAGCATATTATTTGATAGAACTTGAATTCGACTTACCTCGTCAGATAGACTGAAGCATGTAAAAGTTGGTTAGCACAAATGATATTGAACTTAAACTTGCCTTCTCGGTAAAGAGAAGCTCTTATAGAAGTTACTTATTGGGAACCAGAATTTGGCCTTGATATCCTCAGGTCAAGCTGCAAATCTCAGCTGCTGTCTGACTACAAATTGCCATTTTTAGTAGCTTGTATGCCCAGTAACCATGAGCCATGCTTACTACTTAATATGATTCTAATTGCAGCTAAATGCCTGATGATTAAAGTAGTATATTATCAAGGAATCAGTGATTTGGAAACCTACAGATATTTTGTTTGCAAAACTGCTGTGGTTTTTAAGTCTAGAAAAAAATTTATTTATTTTTTTAAGTGTTTATTTATTTTTGAGACAGAGAGAAACAGATCATGAGTGATAGAAGAGCAGAGGGAGGGAGCCACAGAATCGGAAACAGGCTCCAGGCTGTCAGCGCAGAGGCTGATGTGGGGCTCGAACTTATAGACCATGAGATCATGACCTGAGCTGAAGTTGGATGCTTAACTGACTGAGCCACTCAGGCGCCCCTAGAAAAACATTTTAATGAGTAAGTTTTAATAGGACATTTTCCTCTCACTACTGTCACCTCTGTGTTGTCACTTGGTACAGTGCAATGAGAATACTCCCAGATCTCAAAACTGGTTATCTATATCTTACCTCAGCTAGAAAACAGTTCTCTCTATTTACTTTGTGATGTGTTGGTGTTGCACATTTTTACTAGAAAGGGCAAGATAGTAAATATTTTAGGTTTTGCAGGCTATGTGGTCTCAGTCATAACAGACTCTACTGTTATAGTGCAAAAGTAGTAGCCACATGCTGTAGGTAAATGAATGAGCAAGACTGTGTTCCAGTACAACTTTATCCACAAAATCAAGAGGTGGGCTGGATTTGGCCGATGAACTGTAGTTATAGTAACATATCTAGAGTGAGAAAATGCTTCTTAAAAAATCCTGAAGCTTTAAAAGTCTCTTTACTTCAACTCCTTGGAGAAGGATTCCATAGAATGAATTTTGCAAAAACAGCTATTTGTAATTTTATTTCAATTTATGAGCTATGTGAAGATCTATTAAGCTTAGTTGGTGGGAAGTAAAAGAAAAAAATATGCCATTATTCTCTTCATTTAACAAATTGTAAGGGAGTATAAGACTAACTTTTGCAGAGATTAGAAAATAAATGTAACTGATTTGTCAATGCCAAAAGATAGAAATAATCCACTTAGATCACTACAGTCTGGAAATCTACTAAACAGAATGAATTATCCAGCCCATTAATTCAGGAATTGGCTTGTGTTAGGAAAACTTCCCTAGTTATTGATACTCTCATTTGTGTTTTGGCCAATAGAAGGATAACTTGCTTTTAGAATCTTGAAAAACACCTCTTAGATCTTGAAAAAAACACTAATTGATAATTCCTATTTTAGAGGCATATGTTTTGTCATCTGAATTTGCTAAGAATTTGTAATACCACTAGGTAAATAAATAAGTATTGGCCAAGATAGCTACTTGTGGAAAGTCAGGCACTCTGCCAAATTAAAAAAAATCAAATATAGGAAAAGTTTGACATATTGTGCCTCTATTCTGACATGCTATTTTTATGAATATTTCATTGTGTTTTAGTCTCCATTTAGAGAACAGAAGCTAGGAGAGTATTGTTTCTAGATACACTATTATTTGTGTTTTCATAATTTACATGATTAAGTAGACTGATAAGGGCTGAGGAAGGTTAGGATCAAAAATGAAGTTATAGAGTGTGATGAAAATAATAGAACCAATCTGCTTGATAGCTTAAATAAGTTTATTATAGGTTCAATGATGAGTGGAAAATTGATAGAAAGTTTCATTAAAATATGAACATGGTAAACACATAAGTAAAACCTGATTTACTCACATTCTAGTTCTAGAAAAGGCAAGGTGTGATGGCCAAACTCCAAGATGGCCCTCAGTGTTCCTGCCTTCTGGTATTCAGTCCCTTTGTTTAGTGCCATACCACAATGAATAAATACTGACCTATAGAAGTAAGAAATAATGATATGAGATTTTTGAGGCTAGATCATAAAAGGTGTTTTGACATCCGCTTTGCTCTCTTTTGGATTGCTCATTTATTTTTAAGGTCTGTGTTTAGGATGTGCAACATGTTGATTTAATATGCATATACAGGATGAAATGATGACTACAGTCAAGCCAAAAAACATATCATCTCCTCACCAGGTACCGTTTTATGTGTGTGATAAAGGCATCTGAAATATACTCACTTAGTATAGTTTCAGTATTCCGTACAGCATTATTGGCTAGAGTCGCCATTCTGTATATTAGATCTCTATACTTAGTAATCCTACGTAACTGCAACTTTGTACCCTTTGGCCAACATCCCCCGTCCCCACCCCTATAAATAGCCCCTGATAACCACGGTCTAACTCTCTGCTTCTATGAGTTTTACTTTATTTTCTTAAATAGATTCTACATAGAAGACAGATCATTCAGTATTTGTCTTTCTTTGTCTGGCTTATTTCACTTGCATAATATCCTCCAGGTTTGTGTTGTCACAAATGGCAAGATTTCTTTTTTTCCTCATGGCATAGTAACATTTCGTGTGTGTGGGGGGGGGCTTGTGTGTACATGTATACATACAAATATATATATGTACATATACATATATGTATATGGACATTTTCTTTATCTATTCCTCTGGTGACAGAAACCTAAGGTTATTCCATATCTTGGCTATTGTAAATAATGCTACAGTGAACATGAGGTGCAGATATTTCAAGATGCTGATTTCATTTTTTTAAAATATATACCCATAAGTGGGATTGCTGGATCAAATGGTAGTTCTATTTTTAATCTCTTGAAGAACTTTATACTATTTTCCATAGTGGCTGCACCAATTACATTCCCACCAACAGTGTACACAAGTTCTTATTTCTTGACATTCTTGCCAACACTTGTTATCTTGTGTTTTTAGGATCATAGCCATTCTAAGAGTGAGATGATATTTGTCTTTAGTTTTGGGGGGGCAGAGAGAGTACTTTTTTAAATTAATTTTTAAAAATTTACATCCAAGTTAGTTAGCATATAGTGCAACAATGATTTCAAGAGTAGATTCCTTAATGCCCCTCACCCATTTAGTCCATCTGCCCTCCCACAACCCCTCCGGTAACCCTCTGTTCTCCATGTGTAAGAGTCTCTTATGTTTTTGCCCAACTCCCTGTTTTTATATTATTTTTGCTTCCCTTCCCTTATGTTCATCTGTTTTGTATCTTAAAGTCCTCATATGAGTGAAGTCATATGACATTTGTCTTCAGAGAGACTATTTTTAGGATTACTTTTCTGCATCACTGATTTTTAAATAATTGCTTATGATGTGTCGTGATGTAATATTTTTCTTATACCTTATACTTGAGGTTTGTTGAAATTCTAGATCTGAGGGCTTAAAATTTTCACCAAATTTGGGAATATATCAGCCATTATTTCTTCAATTTAACATTTTTTTCAATTTAAATCCAAGTTTGTTACCATACACATAAGACGCAGTACTCATCCAAATAAGTGCCTTCCTTAATGCCCATTTATCTCCTCCCTTCATCCAACACCTCTCCAGAAACCTGTTTGTTCTCTTTATTTAAGATTCTCTTAAAATTTGCCTTCTTCTCTCTTTTTATCTTACTTTTCCTTGCCTTCCCTATGTTCATCTATTTTGTTTCTTAAATTACACATATGAATGAAATCTTGATATTTGTCTTCCTCTGACTGACTTATTTTGTGTAGCATAATACATTCTAGTTCCATTCATGTTGTTATAAATAGCAAAATTTCATTCTTTAAAAAATTTTTTAATGTTTATTTTTGAGAGAGAGAGGGGGGGGAGGGGCAGAGAATGAGGGAGATCCAGAATCTGAAGTAGGTTTCAGGCTCTGAGCTGTCAGCCAGAGTGTCTGATGCAGGGCTTGAACTCAGGAACCATGAGATCATGACCTAAGCTGAAGTCAGACGCTTAACCGACTGAGTCACCCAGGCGCGCCAGGATTTCATTCTTTTTGATCACTGAGTTATATTCCAGTGTGTGTGTGTGTGTGTGTGTGTGTGTGTGTGTGTGTGTGTGTACCACATCTTCTTTATCTATTCTTCAATAGATGGACATTTAAGCTCTTCCCATACTTTGGCTATTGTCAAAAGTGCTGCTATAGACATTGGTGTGCATGTGTCCCTTTGAATCAGCATTTTTGTATCTTTTGGATAAATAGCTAATAGTGCAATTTCTGGGTTGTAAGGTAATTTTATTTTTAATTTTTTTAGGAAACTCTATACTGTTTTTCAGAGTGGCTGCACCAGTTTGCATTCCCACCAGCAGTGCAAAAGTGTTTCCTTTTCTTAGCATCCTTACCAACATCTATTGTTTCCTGAGTGGTTAATTTTAGTCATTCTGATAGGTGTGAAGTGGTATCTCATCATGGTTTTGATTTGTATTTCAATGATGATGAGTGATGTTGCGTAAGTTTTCACATGTCTGTTATCCATCTACATGTCTTTGGAAAAGTGACTGCTCATATCTTTTGCCCATTTCTCCACCGGATTATTTGTTTTTTAGATGTTGATTTTGAAAATTTCTTTATAGATTTTAGATACTAACTCTTTATCTGATATGTCATTTACAATATCTTCTCCCATTCTGTTGGTTGCCTTTTAGTTTTGCTGATTTTTTCCTTCACTGTGGAGAAGCTTTTTATCTTGATAAGGTCCCAATAGTTTATTTTTTGCTTTTGTTTCCCTTGCCTCTGGAGACATGTCTAGTAAGACGTTGCTGTGGCCAATGTCAAAGAGCTTATTGCTTGTTTTCTCTGCTAGGATTTTGACTTGTGATGATTCTGTCTCACATGTAGTTTTTCATCCATGTTGAGTTTATTTTAGTGTATGGTGTGAGAAAATGGTCCATGTTCATTCTTCTGTGTGTCATTGTCCAGTTTTACAACACAATTTGCTGAAGAGACAGTCTTTTTTCTACTGGATATTCTTTCCTAATTTGTCAAAGATTAGTTGGCCATACACTTGTGGGTCCATTTCTGGGTTTCCTATTCTGTTCCATTGATCTTTGTATCTGTTTTCATGCCAGTACCATATTGTCTTGATGATTACAGCTTCATAATACAGCTTGAAGTCCAGAAATGTGATGCTTTCAGCTTTGGTCTTTCTTTTCAACATTACTTTGGCTATTAGTGGTCTTTTCTGGTTCTATACAAATTTTAGAATTATTTGTTCCAGCTCTGTGAAGAATGCTGGTGTTATTTTGATAGGGAATGCACTAAATATGTAAATCATTTTCAGTAGTATCAACATTTTAACAATATTTGTTCTTCCATTCATGAGCATGGAATGTTTTCCTATTTCCTTGTGTCTTTTTTAATTTCTTTCATAAGTGTTCTATAGTTTTCAGTGTATAGATTTTTCACCTCTTTGGTTAGGTTTATTCCTAGGTATTTTATGGTTTTTTGGTGCAATTGTAAATGGGATCAATTCCTTATTTTCTTTTTCTGGCACTTCATTATTGGCATATAGAAATGCAACCAACCTCTGTACATTAATATATCCTACAACTTTGCTGAATTCATGGATCAGTTCTAGCAGTTTTTGTGGTGAAGTCTTTTGGATTTTCTATGCAGAGGATCATGTTGTCTATGAAGAGTGAAAGTTTGACTTCTTCCTTGCCGATTTGGATGTCTTTTATTTCTGTGTGTTGTCTGATTGCTGAGGCTAGGACTTCCAATGCTAGGTTGAACAACAGTGGTGAGAGTGGACATTCCTGCCGTGTTTCTGGGTAAAGTTCTCAGTTTTTCCCCATGGAGGATGATATTAACTGTGGGTCTTTCATATATGGCCTTAATGATCTTGAGGTATGTTCCTTCCATCCTTACTTTCTTGAAGGTTTTTCTCAAGAAAGGATGCTGTATTTTGTCAAATGCTTTTTCTGCATCTATTGAGAGGATCACATGGTTCTTACCATTTCTTTTATTAATGTGATGTATTATGCTGATTGATTTGTGGATATTGAACCAGGCCTGCAGCTAAAGAATAAATCCCACTTGATCATTTTGAATACTTTTAAAAAGGCATTTCTGGATCCACTTTACTAGTATCTTTTTGAGAATTTTTGCATTCATGTTCATTAGGAAAATTGGTCTGTAGTTCTCCTTTTCGGTGAGGTCTTTGTCTGGTTTTAGAATCAAGGCAATGCCAGCTTCATAGAAAGAGTTTGGAAGTTTTTCTTCCATTTCTGTTTTTTGGAACAGCTTCACAATAATAGCTATTGACGTCTTCATCATCTTTGTCGTCTTCTTCTTCTTCTTCTTCTTCTTCTTCTTCTTCTTCTTCCTCTTCCTCTTCCTCTTTTTCTTCCTCCTCCTCTTTTTGGTATTGACTCTTCTTTAAATATTTGGTAGAATATTTAAAGAAGAGGAAGAGGAAGAAGAAGAAGAAGAAGAAGAAGAAGAAGAAGAAGAAGAAGAAGAAGAAGAAGAAGAAGAAGAAGGAGAATTCCCTTGGGAAGAGGTTGGACTCTTGTTTGTTGGGAGATTTTTTTATTACTCATTCAATTTCTTTACTGGTTATTGGTCTGTTCAAATCTTCTATTTCTTCCTGTTTGAGTTTTGGTAGTTTATATGTTTGTAGGAATTTGTTAATTTCTTCCAGATTGCCCAATTTGTTGGCATATAATTGCTTATAATATTCTTGTTTTATTTTTTGTATTTCTATGGTGTTTGTTGTGATCTCTCCTCTTTCATTCATGGTTTTATTTATTTGGGTCCTTTCCTTTTTCTTTTTGATAAATCTGGCTAGGCAATGGACGGCTCATCTAAGCATAAAAACAACAAGGAAACAATGGCTTTGAATGACACACTGGACCAGATGGACTTAAAAGATATATTCAGAACATTTCATCCTAAAGCTGCAAAATACACATTCTTCTCAAGTGCACATAAAACATTCTCCAGAATAGATCACATACTAGGTCACAGATCAGCCCTCAGCAAGTCCAAAAACATCTAGGTCACACCATGCATATTTTTAGACCACAACAATATGAAACTTTAGGTCAAACACAAGAAAAAAAATTGGAATGACTCCAAATGCTTGGAAATTAAAGAACATTCTACTAAAGAATAAAAATTAGAGAGAAAATTAAAAAGTAAATGGAAGTCAGTAAAAATGAAAACATGACAGTCCTAAACTTTTGGATTGAGGCAAAGGCAGTCATATGAGGGAAGTATATAGCAATCCAGGCCTTTTTAAAGAAGGAAGAAATGTCTCAAATATACCATCTAACCTTACACCTAAAGGAGCTGGGACCCCCCCCCCCCATCAAATAAAGCCCAAAACCAGCAGAAGAAGGAAATAAAGATTTAGAGCAGAAATCAATGGTATTGAAATCAGAAAAACAGTAGAACAGATCAACAAAAACAGGAGCTTGTTCTTTGAAAGAATTGACAAAATTGACAAACTGCTAGACAGATCTATCAAAAAGAAAAAGGGAAAGACATAAATAAATAAAATATTCAATTTTCATTCTGCTCCCTTCCCAACTTCCACAGGTCAGACCCATTTTTTTCCTTCATTCCATAGGTCACGTCACAGTTCATTTTTTTTTTTTAGTCTTATTTCTTTCTATGCTTCATTTTGGATAGTTTCTATTGTAATGTCTTCACAATCATCAATATTTTCTTATGCAGTGTTTAATCTACTGTTAATTTCATCCAGTGTATTTTTTCATGCATTTTTTAAAATTTATTTTTGAGAGACAGAGAGAGACAGTGCAAGCAGGAGAGGGTCAGAGAAAAGGGAGATGCAGAACCCAAAGCAGGCTCCAGGCTCTGAGTTGGCTGTCAGCACAGAGCCCAACATGGGGCCTGACACGAACCGCAAGATCATGATGTGAAGCTGGACGCTTAACCGACTGAGCCATCCAGGCGCCCCTTCATGCATTTCTTTTTCATTTCCATAAATTTGATCTGGATCTTTTACCTGTCTTCCATGTTTCTTGTTATGCTTATACTTTCCTCTACCTTCTTGAATATATGGAGCATATTTATAATCGCTGTTTCAATATTCTTATTTATTAATTCCATTTATCATCTGTATAATTTTTGCACTATAGTTATTTACTCATTGCACATTTTGTTTTCCTGATTCTTAGCATATCTGTTATTTTCTGGTTGGATTCTAAGCTAGACATTGCAAATTTTACCTATTAGGTGCCAGAGATATTGTTTTGGTTTCTTTAAATATTTTTTGGCTTTATTCTGGGATGAAATTAAGTTACTTGGGAACAGTTTGATCCTCTTAAGTCTTGTTTAGAAATGTTGTTAGATGGTCCAGGACAGCTTTTAATCTGGGCTAGTTTCACATCACTACCATGGCACAATATCCTTTTAAAGACTCTTGTTGATGCTTCATGTGTTAGAAAGTCTGTCCACTCTGGTTGGTTAGAACATGAACTATTCGTGGTCCTTTTTAAGCTCTATGGATTTCTACTCCTTTTGAGTGGTTCTTTCCCTAGAGACAGAGTTTTTCTAATGACATGAACTGATCAGTAATCAAGTGAAGACACAAGGAGGACCCTATGCATATCTGCAGAACTCTCTCTCTCTCTCTTTCTCTGTGCAACTCTCTTCTTTTCAGTTCTCTGCTTTAATAGTTCTAGCTACTGCCTTCCTGAACTCTGAACTTTGTCTTCTCAACTCAAAAAAACCCACTGAGTTCTGTTTGGGTTCCCCCTCCTGCCACTGCAACTTGAAACCTTTCTCCTGACAGTTAGCTGAGGAATTTTCAGGTTTCACTTTGTGTATTTCTTCTCTCTCAATGCTGCCTGTTGGTTCATATATTCTGTCTAGTCTTTTAGGTGGGAGGGCATGTCTAGTCCCTATCCTTCTTTAATGAATGAAAACAGAAATTTTGGGCCTGTGGTTTTGATGGGCTGTGGGAGATTTTCTTGTGATGTAATTTTATATCTATGACATGAGGTAAGATTATACTATAATGCAATTTCCCTTAAAAGTAAAATCAATTTTAATATGTTTTTCAAGTATATTGATTCTTTTTTTTTTAATTTTTTACTGTTTTATTTATTTTTGATAGAGAGACAGAGCATGAGAGGGGGAGGGGCAGAGAGAAGGAGACACAGAACTGGAAGCAGGCTCCAGGCTCCGAGCTAGCTGTCAGCACAGAGCCCGTCGCGGGGCCCAAACCCACCAACCTGAGATCCAACCTGAGCCATAGTCGGAGGTCTAACCGACTGAGCCACCCAGGTGCCCCTCAAGTATATTGATTCTTGACTCTCATACCTTAAGTGAATGGTTACAAAGATTATAAATGGCAATTATTTGCCTCATTTAGTAACTGTAATTTTCTGTTTTAGCATTATAGTATTTGTTATTAATTGATGAATTGATGAAAGTTATTGTATTCCTGTTTCATATTTGTATAATCCTATATTTTAAACATTCCATTAGTTAGGGGTAGCCTAGGTCATAATCTCGCCATTCTTGAGTTCGAGCCCTGCATCAGGCTCTGTGATGAAAGCTCAGAGTCTGGAGCCTGTTTCAGATTCTGTGTCTGCCCCCTCTCTCTTGCCCCTCCCCCACTCATGCTCTGTCTCTGTCTCTCAAAAAAAAAATAAAAAAGTTATATTAGTTAAAATTTTAAATTAATTGTATTATTATTAGTAGTAAGTTTTCCTTTGGTACTAATTATACTCCTTATATTTAAACCACTAAATCTATTGATCTGTGATTTGGTTGACAAGATGTCTGGATCAATTGTGTGTAACCATATGTAATTCTAAACTTTTCCAGGAAATACTAGCTTTGGGGCACAAGTGAAATCACATTTATATTTTTATGCCCCAATTCTGATGATTCTTGACAATAGCTCTCATGTTCAAGCAGTGTCTCAAAGCATATCTCAGCTATTTCTGGGAACCCCCCAAGGCATGTCTCATAAAGCCTATAAACCAATCTTAATGCCAATGAATCACCTGCAGTTCATCATATAGCATCCACCATTTTTGACATTCACTGTGTATAAAGTCACTCTATGAAGCCACTCTGCTCATACAGCTGATGGCACTCATGGTGAAAACATCACAGTCCTTGCCAAGAGCATCATTTCATGATTCTTAGAGTAATAGCACAGTATTAGTTTCTATAGAGAATATGCTTGGAATTTCTCCCAAAGTCTCTCTTAAAATAGGTCAATTTCTGTCATTCATTCTTCAGACAATCTCATCAAGTATTTTATGAAAAATCGTGTCATCAGCTTCTAGCCTTTACTTCTCTAATCAATGTGATTCAAACTGGTCTAAGAGAGTCGAAAGGGTAAAAAATATAATAAATTTATGTAGTTTCCTTTGTACGTTCCTCCCTAGGGAACCTTGACCTAACCAAGCTACTACTTCCTTCTGCATTACAAAATAATCTCCTCCTTGTAGATTAAAGTGTACAAATATGTACTGAAAAAGGATGGGTGCTATTCCCACCAAGTCTTATTACTTAGGTACTTTTAGAAAATTGATACCAGAGAAGCTTTAAAAAATGCATTATAAAATTTCTAGTATCCATTAATTATGGATAATTAATCCTATTTTGGAAAACCCAGTATTTATCAACATATGAGCCTTTTCCTATATCTGGATTGTTCAGTTTTTTTCCTGAATAAATCCATTGTTCTAAGTGCTTTACATGTATCAGCCTATCTAATTCTCATTGTAACTTTATGCACTAGAAGCATTTGTATTTCCATCTCACATCTGGCCTGAGTTAGAAAGTGGAGAAGCTGTAATCAGAGCTGTGTTTGTCTTGCTATGATGCACTGCCACTCTTAAGAGGAAGGAAATTCTATAAAGATTTAAGTTGATTATAATTTTGACCCCCACTTTGAACACTTGTTTGTTCAACTTATGTACCTTTATTACCTAATTGTGCTTTAAAAATTATAAACAGTCACTCATCTATGGAATTTAAGAAATGAAACAAATGAGGAAAGGGGAAGAGAGGAAGAGAGAGAGAGGGATAGAGAAAGAGAGGCCAAAAAGTAGATTCTTAATTATAGAGAAAAAACTGATGGGTACCAGAAGATGGGGGAAATAAAGGATGGGGAATAAGAAGTGCACTGGGGGTGCTTGGTTGGCTCAGTTGGCTAAACATCCAAATCTTGATTTTAGCTCAGGTCATGATTTCACAGTTCAATTGATGAGTTCGAGCCCTGTGTTGGGTTTTGCACTGACAGCAAGGAGCCTGCTCGGGATCCTTTCTCTCTCCCTCTCTCTGTGCCCTTTCCTCTTCCCTGTGGGTGCACGTGCATGCATGAGCGCTCTCTCTCTCTCTGTCAAAATAAATAAATAAACTTAAAAAAAGTGAACTTCTCATGATGAGCACTGGGCGATATATGGAATTTTTGAATCACTATATTGTACACCTGAAACTAGTATTACAGTGTATGTTGGCTAACTGTAATTAAAATTAAAATTTCATTAAAACTATAAATAAAATTGCTATTTTTAAAAATTGTCAGATTGTGGATGGAGCTAAATATCTGGATGAAAATTGAAGATTCAGTAAAACAACTGGATCTTTTTAAGTATCTTATACCGACTACACAAGTGATTATTTTTCTTTTATTTTTAGACCTCTCATATATATATATACAAATGTATATACATACTTACATTTCTTGATAATGCTCTATATTTGGATATTAGCCTATTGTACTTGAAGATTATAAAGATAGTATTTTTGTGTAGGGGTGCAATGTATTGGTATCTTTTTCTCTTCAAAGGGTCATAGACATCATCTGCTTAAATTAAGTTTATTCCAGTGTGCCTCACCCAGGCACAATAATAAACCAAGAAAAGTTTTTCTTTTCTTCTCTTTTCTTTTCTTGGTGTGTGAGTGTGTGTGTGTGTTGGTGTCACACCCAAAGCAGTGCTTGAACTCACAACCCTGAGATCAAGAGTCACATGCTCTACTGGCTGAGCCAGCCAGGAACCCCAAGAAAAAATTTTTTCAAATACACTGCTAATCTCATTTCAGTGGATCTTCTTGTTTCAAACACTTGTTCCATCTAATATATTGTAATGTTAATATATTAGAACTATAAGCGTGGAAAGGATGTGTAATCATTTTGCACTTTATTGAGGTGTAAGTAGCATGGATGCCCCAGTGTCAGGGCCAGCTGTGAGATGTTTCAGACATTACTCTATTATAGACTTGCCTGGAAAGTGTGCTCTTAGCCCCAGAACACTGCCAGCAACTGTCATATGATGTCCTCAGTCCAGGTACTTATAGTTGAAGGAGACCTTATAATAGGCTTTTCTGCTACCAAACAGCTAGTTGTTCCTTTGTGTACGCTGGTATGCAGCTAGTGTGTCAAGTCATGGAAACAATCAATGGGAGAGGGTTTTGTTAAGGAAGAGGTACATGGTGCTGATTTGAGTAAATAGGATGTTGCAGTGTGTACATGCAGATACTAATTGTCTGGGGTGGTGGGATAGTCAGAAGAAGGGATCACAATGAAAGACAAAGAAAGGAAACATGGATGATGCTGATTTCGAAGTTTTACCACACTTAAACTCTATCCTCGGCTGGATTCTAGGGGTCTGTGCTAGAATCCACATCCTTAACTTTCCTTAGATATTTCTATATAACCTAATCCCAAACAATGTTTCTCTTGCCCCTGAATTTTCCTGATAGTTATTTACTTTTTTGTTGCCCTCTTTAATTCTTTCTTGATTAAAGCTCAGATTTAGAGATTTTTTTTAGTTTCCCAGTAGGAACCTGATGAGTTTTCATCTTGAAATATCATTTACTAAAATTACTTTTCAAGTTAGTTCATTGGATAGCCACTGAGTGTAATGATTGTTATTTTATACATTTAATAATTTGTATTGTATAAACAAACTATACCGAAGCATCTGAGCAATGATATCTATAGAGTCCTTTGTGATTGCCAGGGACCAATACCAGAATGATATCCGTGTCAGAGGATAGTTTGAGGAAGTTGCTTTATCCTTTCCTGTGCATTGAACAGGGTCACCCACACAGTGTGTGAAATTGTTAAATGCCACGCAATGTGGTTGGACTTTAAGATAGGTCAGCTTTCCTGTCCCACAAGTCTTTTTTCTTAATTTTTTTAAATGTTTTATTTATTTTTGATACAGAGAGAGACAGAGCATGAGGGGGGAGGGGCAGAGAGAGAAGGAGACACAGAACCGGAAGCAGGCTCGAGGCTCTGAGTTAGCTGTCAGCACAGAGCCCAATGCGGGGCTCGAACCCATGAACGTGAGATCTGACCTGAGCTGAAGTCGGAGGCTTAACCGACTGAGCCACCCAGGCGCCCTCCCACAAGTCTTTTAACTGTGTAATTTTTTAGATTGGCTTAACTCTAACTTTGTCTATAACTTATTGAGTATATTTAGGCATAGTCCTAAATACATACATTTTAAATCTTTTTCTCTGTGATGTTTTCATTTTTAAGCAGTTTGTCATATTTAGAATAAGGTACATTTTATGGTATGCTTGTAATGTTTTATGATGATAAGAAAACTAAGTAATTTTTCATGATGAACTGAATAAACACTTTTCTTTCTTCAATTCATGGAGACTTTTGTCCTTGTACATTTCAGATAAGAAATGAATAACCAGCATCAAGCGTAACATATCCATATCCATCTGTATAACCAATATAGATGTAAACCATGTGTGACAAACATGGAGGTGTGTCACACAGGTACCCCTTCAAGAATGGAGGTTGGCCAACATATCCAATTTCCAACCAACAAAAATCTATCATTCTAGGGAGGCCAGGGTGACTTGGTCGGTTGAGTGTCTGACTCTTGATTTTGGCTCAGGTCAGGGTGCCAGGGTCATGGGATTGAGCCCCATGTTGGGGCCTGTACCAAGCATAGAACCTGCCTAAGATTCTCTCTCTGTCTCTGTCTGTCTCTCTCTTTCTCCTCCTGCCCCTCTCCCCCATTAGTGCTCTCTTGCTTGCTCTAAAAAAAATCCATCACTCTAAAACTTACTTAGGAGTGTTCATACAGATCCTGGCAGAAACTATCTTCTGAAGAAAATATTTTTGCCAAAGGAAAAAAGAGAAAAAAGAAAAAAGAAAGGAGGTTGGCTAGCGGATAGCCTCCTGCTGTTAACCCCATTGGTTCCATCTTAGTTTTTGAGTCAAGGGCATACCATTCTTGAGATCAGGCAGTCCATGATAGAACAAGGGCCTAGCCATTTCTACCTGAACGTGATTCCTTTAGTAGATGCTTTTTGCTCTCGTGGCCCCCAGAGGCAGGCAGACATGTTGTTAGATCTACCTTGCTGCTCACAGCCTGATCCTACCTCTTCTCTTTTGCTTTCACAGATGTCACTTCCCAGCAAACTTTCTGTACTCTGGTCTCTGTCTCAGTGTTTGTTTCCTCAAGTCAGAACCCAACTGCCATTGTAGAGTTGTAAAGTTCACTTTAAGCTTTTGGCTTTTATTCCAATCTCACATTTCTCACCAAAAATGTAAGAATTAAAGAGAAAATGTCATGTAATTCAGTCTTTTTTGGAGAGCTGCTATTATTGCTCATCCTCCCCAGGACTTCTGGTTGCATGAAGAGAGTGGAAACAGTTTTTACAAATGCATCTATCCTTTCTTGGTCAAAATTTAGTGCTACAAAATGAAGGTGGGGATTTGCAGACCATTAAGCTCAAATTTAAGCACTATCTTGTCTTTTTCATTAAAAAGGAAAAATCCAGCCTATGTTTCCATCTTGATAAAATAGACTACTGCCTTCTAATTGGTCATTTTAATAAAAGAAAGTGACTTGTAATCATATAAGCTTCAGCTATTAAAAAATGTTGCTTCAGTAACTGTTATACGTGCCTGCTCTAATGAGCTTTCCTAGATCTCTACGTGCTAGGAGATTAATTTGGGTCACTTAAAGTCAATTCTATGAACCTTTAAGCATGCAAAATGATGTTAGTACTCTGTCCTGTGGTTTCTAAACTTTAAACTAATGCTGAAATGGTTTTTATTGGGTTAATTGGCTCAAATATGAAGTTTCTAATTACCAAGCGCATATAGTCTATAGAGGAAAAAAGATGAAAATTTGCTTTTTGTAGACTAAGATAAAACTCTTTACAGCTTTAGTTGGCCAGCTGTTGAGAACTTAAGGAATGTAACAGTGAACAACCCAGGAAATACTCCTCTTCCTGGAGTATTTTTATCCTCTAGTTTTCTAAAACCATTATGGAATTCCCAACATAACAGTTTTAAAAGGCTGGGTCTGAAGTCAACATACCGACATTTATATCACAGCTCTGCTACTCCCTTGTCATGCAAAAATGGCATCACTTATCTCCCTTTAAATCTGATTTTTTGGTCTATCACAAACTACATCAAGAGGTTGTTGTAATCACTAAATGGGAAGGTGTTCATAAAAATACTTTGTAAGCTTAACAAGGTTTATACTGGTGT
Organism: Suricata suricatta; assembly: GCF_006229205.1. NCBI lineage: Eukaryota > Metazoa > Chordata > Mammalia > Carnivora > Herpestidae > Suricata > Suricata suricatta. The sequence continues at coordinate 60,054,843 of NC_043700.1, forward strand.
CAAATCTTTTCCCTATATTTACCAATCTAGAAAACAGAGATGGCTAGGGATGCCTGAGTGGCTCAGTCGGTTAAGCGTCTGGTTTCGGCTCAGGTCATGATCTCATGGTTTGTGGGTTCCAGCCCCATGTTGGGCTCTGTGCAGACAGCTAGCTCAGAGCCTGGAGCCTGCTTCACATTCTGTGTCTCCTTCTCTCTCTGACCCTCCCCTGCTAATGCTGCCTCTCTCTGTCTCTCAAAAATAAATTAAAAAAAAAAACATAAAAAGAAAAACAGAAAACAGAGCTAGCTTAGTTTGAGAAAATTTATTAGGCATTTTGTGAGGAAAATTAGGCAGACATATTCCTGTCAAGAAATCATCATTGCTTCAACCACAAAGAACCTGGACAGCTTGGAAAGACATAGTGACTATGACAAGTTGATTGATCTCTGTGCCTTTGAGCTTTGTCCATCGCAGTGTGTAATCAGAAATCTTTTTGCCAGATTCTTTTGCTAAGTGGCCATGTACTTCTGAATTTGAAATGTTTATAGTTGTATTTGTTGAGAACTTTTTGGTTTTTATATAATGTACTCTTGCTCACATATTCATGTATATGCAAATTCTAGTCATCCCTTTTTTCTCTTCTTTTTTCTTATTATTTTTAGTTAAGAAATACTATTTGCATTGAGTCATATGTGGCCATATATGTGAAATTATACAATGAGAGAATCCTTTTGTGGTATAACTTGAACCAACATTATTTTCTTCCAACAGGGCTGCCTTTCTGTTAACTATCTTTCTGTATCCTAGTGCTCATTGGTCTTACTGTGGCATTCTTTTGCAAAGGTAGTCTGATTCTGTTAAGTGAGAGAGTGACAGGATGTTTCCTGAGATGTGTTTTGCCAACAGGAATACAGCATACAATGTATAAGATGTGTACTAAAAAATCATCAGAAATGCTATATCAGTCTAAGTCACTATATCAAAACATATTTCTATTCAAAACAACATACTTCTATTCAGTCCAGAAATAGTTCGTGAATACTTACTATATGTCAAAAGTTTTAAGTTGTTAATAGCACATTGTAGATACTCAAGAAGATAGTCATTATCCTTTCATTAATACATTTGATTTTCTTTGGGTTTTAAAATAAAAAGTGATACACTCACTTTATTAAAATTTCAAACATCACACAAGATTGACATAAAATGGAATGTAAAGATCTCTTTCTTTCCTCCCAAATTCCCATGAACACTTCTCGGAAATAGTTACCCTTAACATTTTTTGTGTGTCCTTTCAAAAGGTGTGTGTGTCTGTGTGTGTTGTGTGTGTGTGTGTGTGTGTGTGTATGTGTGTGTGTTTAGTTTTTGTTCAGGCTGCTCTAACAACATACCTTAGATGGAGTGCATTAAATTACAGACATTTAAGACATTTATTTACCATAGCTCTGGAGGCTGGGAAGTATAAGATCAATGTGCCGGTCTTTTTGTTTCTGGTGAAAATTCTCTTCTTGGCTTGTAGATGGCTGCCTTCTCACTGTGTCCTGTAATGGTGGAGAAAGCAATCTCTTTCTGTCTTCCTCTTCCTATAAACCCACTAATCCCATCATGAGGGTAATCCTTCCAAATGTCTTATCTCCAAATGTCATCCTATTGGGTTAGGACTTCAACATGCAAATTTGAGGGAGGACATAATTCAGTTAATAGTGTGGTGGGTATACACACACATACACACACATATATAAATATATAAAATATATACATAAAACATTTGAAGATATATGTAAATATATGAAATATAAATATAATGTGTATATACAAAAAACATTTGAATTTGAAATATATAACAATTTGAATCATGTGATAGCAACTATAAAACATGATTTTTCACTCTAGTAATTAAAAAAAATTTTATTATTTATATTTGAGAGAGAGAGGGAGAGAGACCATACACAAGTGGGAGAGGTACAGAGAGAGACTGAGAGAAGCTGAAGCAGGCTCCAGGATCTGAGCTGTCAGCCCAGAGCCCATGCAGGGCTTGAACTCATGCTTAATGGACTGAGCCACCCAGGTGCCTCTAGAAATTTTATTTTTTAAAGCCCTTGTATGTTTACAGAAAACTTGAGTGGGAGATATAGAGATTTCCCATGTACCCTCTGCCCCCTCATATGCGTAACCTCCCCAATTATCAACATCTCCTACCAGAGTGGTACATTTACTACAATTAATGGACATATATTGACACATGATTATCTCCCAGAATTCATAGTTGAAATGGGGTTCATTCTTAGTCTTATACATTCTATGAGTTTGAACAAACTTAGAGTTACATGAACCTACCATTATAATATCATACAAAGTAATCCAACTGCTCTGAAAATTCTCTGTGTTCTGTTTATTCATCCTTCCCTCTCCCCTAATACCTGGCAATCACTGATCTTTTAACTGTCCCCAGAATCTTGCTTTTCCAGAACGTCATGTAGTTGGAATCATACAGTATGTAGTCTTTTCAGATTGGCTTCTATCACTTAGTAATAAACATTTAGGTTTCTTCCATGTCTTTTCATGTTTTGATAGCTCATATCTTTTTAGCCCTGATTAATATTCCATTGTCTGGATGTACACCAGTTAATTCATTTGCCTACTGAAGAACATCTTGCCTGCTTCCAAATTTTGGCAATTATGAATAAAACTGCTATAAACACCCATATACAGGTTTTTGTGTCAACATGAGTGTTTAATTCCTGTAAGCAAATAACCAAGGAAATGAAATTGCTGATTGTGTGGTAAGAATGTGCTTAGATGGCCAAACTGTCTTCCAAAGTGGTTGAACTATTTTATATTCCCACCAGCAGTGAATGATAGTTCCTGTAGCTCCACATCCTCACCAGCATTTGTTGTTGTCAGTGTTCTGGAATTTGGCCGTTCTCATAGGTGTGTAGTGGTATCTCACTTAAAAATGTATTTTTTAGTGTTTATTTATTTATTTGGAGAGAGAGATAGAAGCACAGAGAGAGAGAGGGAGAGAATCCCAAGCAGACTCTGTGCTGTCAGCACAGAGCCCATTGTGGGCCTTGAACTCAGGAACCATGAGATAATGACCTGAGCAGAAATCAAGAGTCAGAGGCTTAACTGACTGAGCCACCCAAATGCCTTCACTTTTGTTTTAATCTGAATTTCCCTGATGGTATTTGATGTGGAACATTTTGTCATATGCTTATTTGCCATCGGTATATCTTCTTGTTGCAGTTTCTCTTCAGGAATTTCCCCTATTTTTAAATCAGGCTGTTTGTATTCTTATTGTTGAGTTTTAGTTCTTTTTGTGTTTTGGACAACAGTTCTTCATCTGATATGTCTTTTGCAAATAATTTCTCCCAGCATGTTTCTTGTGTCATTATCTTAACAGTGTTTCTGTTCTGTAGAACAGAAAGTTTTCTTTTAATGAAGTCCAGCTTATCTATTTTTCCTTTCATTATTCATGCTTTGGGTGTTGTACCTAAAATATCTTTGCCAAACTCAAGGTCATTTAGATTTTTCTCTTATGTTATCTTCTAGGAATTGTACTGTTTCGCACTTTGTATTTAGGTCTGTGATTCACTTTCAGTTAATTTTTGTGAGGGGTATGAGATCTGTGTCTAGATTTTTTTTTTGAATGTTCATGTCCAGTTCCAGCTCTATTTGTTGAAAAGACTACATTTTATCTATTATATTGCCTTTGCCTTTGTCAAAGATTAGTTGGCTATATTTATATGGGTCTACTTTTGAGTTTTCTATTCTGTCCCATTGTATTATTTCACCAATACCACGTTCTCTGGATTACTCTTTTAATGTTCATCTTGAAGCCAAGTAGTGTCAGTCCCCCAATTTTACTCTTCTTTTTTAATATTGTGTTTGACTATTCCGAGTATTTTGTCTTTCCCTATAAACTTTAGAATCCATTTGTTGATATCCACAAAATTACCTGCTGGGATTTGGTTGGGATTGCATCAAATCTATATTTCAAGTTAGGAAGAACGAACATTTTGGCAATATTGAAGTTTTCTGTCAATGAACCTGGAATATTTCTCCATTTATTTAGTTTTCTATGATTTCTTTCATCAGAATTTTGTAGTTTTCTCCATATAGATCCTATACATATTTTGATACGTATGTATCTAAGTATTTCATTTTGAGGGGTGCATTTGACTAATTTTAACATGAATAATTTTCATTGTATGAATAATGTGGTAAAAATATTAAGAGAAATTTCAAAAAACTAAAGTCATAAAAATAATGTTGCTTATATAGTTTTGCTTATTAATATTCTCTTCCAGTTCTTTTCTATACGAACACCTACTTTATGCAGTTATGTTTGCATTGCATATACCATTTTAAATCCCACACTTAAAAAATTGACATTGATGTGAATATTTTCCTTGTGACTATGTGGTCTTAATAATTAACCTTGTCAAAAATTGCAGGTATGTATATCATTATTCATTGCTGTTGATATCTGATTTTTTTCTTTCTAATAAGTAAGAAGTTGGCTTTGAAATTCACAGTTTGCTAGGAAAAGTACTATGAAAGTACTCGTGTATGACTACAAGTGTTCTGTTACTTTCTAGCTATGTGACTCAGAGTTTAACTATACCTCATTTTTCTCATTTGTAAAGTGGGTTAAAATACTACAACTATCTTTTTCCTAGAGTGTAATGAGGGCTAAATACCATAAACCATTTGAAGCTGTTAGATTATATACTAGCATATAGTATGAGCTCGATAAATGTTATATGTATATGATTATTAATCAAAAATATTATTAACAAATGTTTATTAAATGATCAACAAATTTTAAATGTTAGATATATAGTTAAATTGACATCAGATGATTTAAGGTCCACAAATCAACCAAAAAATATGGCAATAATTTTAGCAAAAACAATCCAGTATTAAAGCTATTTTTCTTTTCTGTTAGCACAACAGGAAAAGATGAATAGACCAAGTCATGGATGACTCAACTTTCCTCATTAATCAGAAACTTCAATTGACTCAGTTGATTGCTGACAGCTATTCTCTGAATATTTACAGAAGGCAGTGAATTGATGACCTACAGAATATATTATTATGAGAAGATGGCACATAAAAATGCAGTAGACCATGAAAAGTTTACTAAGCAAAAAAACATAACATTCCCAGGGCTTTATCTTTGCCAGTGATGAAATAGTAAGACTTTATGCCTAAAATGCTGGCATTCCAGAAAGATGGATATCTAATTTCAAAGTTCTCCTGAACAAGCCATTAAGAACAGCATTAGCTGACCCTTAGGGTATGGTTGACTTTGCTACACAGAGCAGCAAGAGTGACCTCAATTCCATATCCATCATTGAGATTTATGATCTGCTTATAAAAGGCAAAAAGCAGAAAAGGTGTTAAATGCTAATAGAATCCACAATAAAGAGGAATATACATATGCATGCACATATGCACACATACACATATATGGATGTACGTTGTCACTTTGCCAGAAAGACATACAAAGAGCCTTCAGTGTATGACTCTTCTTGATTCAAAAATTACTAAAAATGGTGAAAAAATATATTTTAAAGTAAATCACGGCCCTATCCTCCTTCTCATTACTTTTAACGATCCTGAAAATTTCCCTTAATGTTTTTATTTTGGTTGAGAAGAAAGTCTAAGTAGGTTGGATCTATGCATAATCATTTTATGGTTGAGCAAAATTTTATGTTCCTCTACGACAATCCAAGAGAGACTGGGATTTCTTCCAGGAACTATACCATGCTTCATTAATTTTAGGGCCACCTTCAACTGCACATGATGTAGTTACTTAAGAAGAATTCTTATGCCTTAAGGACAGATAAAATTTCTATTGGATACTTAGGCATTTGATTCTTTTCCAAAAATCACAGAGAACGTTTTCTGAAATTCTAAGGACAAATGCAAAATTGAACACATTCAGTGATGGGGCCATCTTGCTTTGCAATAGTTTATGTAAAAAAATATTTGAGTATATTATGCATCACAAATTGTTCCCTACTCAAGTTAAAATGAAATAGGATTTCAATAAAACCATTGGAGAAAATCAGAAGTTGAAATTTGGGTTACCACCCAATTTTTAATAGTCTAAGAACGCCAGTCTTCCTTTACAAAAGTCGGGGGGAAGATAAGAAAATTTTAGTCTGTATGAATTTTTAGTTCATAGAATCTTAGGCTTTAATGGAATCTGGACATCATCAGCACCCCTACACCACCTCCATTAAAAAAACCATCTCTCATATCTTCCATGGTGTTTTTGTCACATTATCACTCAACTTCTCTCGTCATGTCCTAGCACTTCTAGTGCTGAAATCACTTATATGGGGACGAGACTCCTCTCTGAAATGCTCACTAATTCTTATTAGATCTACCTCTAAATAGGAGGGAAGATTTGTTCTTTTAGTTTACTGATGCCATTTTATATTAAAAAAATCATAATAGCTTTAGGAAAACTTTTTGTTTTTCTCAGTCTTTTCTTGCTTAGACTAAGCTGAGTTAAACACACAGGTTTTGGAGCCCAGCTGAGATAAAATTCCTCTTTTCCTCTTCCTAGTTGTGTGACATTATTGAAACTTTCTAAGTCTTAATTTCCTTGTCTATAACATAGCAAAGAGTAATCTTATACATCTCTGAGGATTAAATAGCAACCCCTACTTTCAACTATTCTTTACTACTATAGTAAAACCTTGGATTGTGAAGCACTTATTCTGCAAGTGTTACTCAAGACAAGCAAACATTTCCAATAAATTTTAACTTAATCAAAGAATGATGTCTTGCAATGAGTAGTACATGATGCCAAACATCACATGATCACAACTGAGCCAATGGTTTTTTTTATTTTTAGAGTTGATTTATTTTTGGAAGAGAGAGAGAGAGAGACAGACAGAGAGATGGGGCATGGGGGGGGCATAGAGAAAGGGAGGTACAGAATCTGAAGCAGGCTCCAATGTCTGAGTTGTCTGCAAAGAGTCTGACTTGGGGATCTAACTTGGGAAAGGCGAGATTGTGACTGAGGCCGAAGTCAGATGCTTAACCAACTGAGCCACCCAGGCACCCCCTTGAAATTTTCTTTGCTATTCAAGTGCTTCAGATTACAAGCATGTTTTGGGAATGAATTATGCTTATAAACCAAGGTTTTACTGTATTTTTATTCTCTTCAACCATTCCTTGTGTCACTTAAATCCTGAAGAGCTAGACTGGATCCAGATAAGGTTGATTTGAATCCATTTCTTTGAAAAAGGTCAGTGTTTAATTACTATAAATTTCTGGAGTTGAGGCTGAGAGGGGCAGGGAGGGAGGGAGGGAGAAGTGTTTGTGTGGTGCAATTCATTCCCCTAGCATCTGAGGCTCTAAGATTTTTATCTCCATTGGAGTCTTGCTTTCCATTACGTAGGTAATATTGCTTCCTTTATTTCTCCTGGAGTCAATCTAAACATAAAACTCAGACCTTTTTTCATTTTAAAGGGGTTCAGAACAAATTTCCCCAAAATGTGCCACTTGAGGGACATTTTGTGGACTATTTTGAACCAAACCCAATCATGACCCTCTGGACCTAAGAGAAACTTTTTTCCCTCCTTTAACAAACCTAGAAGAAGTGAAGTTGGAGTTATTTCCCAGAATTAGAGTTATTACTAGAGCTAAATTTTATCTGGGTGACCCATCTGTATGACAGGGCAAACACTTAGTTACCAAACATCAGCTCCTCTCATTGCCTGTGAGTTGGCCTCCTTCCTTCAAAGCCCCAGGCTCCTATCCCATTGTTTAGCTCAGATGGCACATATACCTCATTTTAAGTTTCTATATTTGAACCTCTAGTATATGTGTGATTCCTGTATAGACAAAATTAGATTTTCTTCTGTTTATCTATCTCCTGTCAATTTAATTTTTAGATCAGCCAGAAGAATCTTTGATGGATAGAATAACATTTTCCCCTCTCAACAATTACGTACACTCTTCCATACACACATATACACACTCGCAGCAAGTCTCTGAATATGTAGCAGTATTAATAAAGGCTAGGGAAATTAAAAGTCTTTGGAGCATATAAAAGCTTAAATTGAATATCTGACATCTTTGTACTTGAAGAAAAAAAATCGTTCTGTCTGTATCTTTCTAGGTTCTTGGCTGAGACTGATCTATAATAAAAAGACAGATTGGAGCCCCTGGGTGGTTCAGTTGGTTAAGCATCTGACTTTGGCTCAGGTCATGATCTCACAGTTTGTTAGTTCAAGCCCCACATTGGGCTCTGTGCTGACAGCTCAGAGCATGGAGCCTGCTTTGGATTCTGTGTCTCTCCCTCTATCTGAATCTCCTCTGCTCAAAAATAAAAATTTTTAAAAAGTAAAAAAAAAAGATTAATAGGAGAAAAGCAAACAAATTTGACAACATGTATACCTCCTGTATACATGGAAGATACCTAAGAAAATGAACTAACTTCCTGAAATGGCCCACACCACCACCTTAAGCACCATCTCCAGATAAAAACTTGAGATTTTGGGGGTAGTTTCAGTTGGTGGGAGGGAGACCAGATATGGGAAGGCTACCAGAAAAAGCACAATAAACCCGGGTAAGGTTGCTATGCATTAAGTCATTGCCTTCTTCCTTGATAAGAGTTTCTTGAGACTTGGAGGCATCCTCTTCTTCCTGGTACAGAGAGGGAGACACCCTTCCAAGTGGAGATTTCTCTAATAAATGTAAATGTCTCTTACCAAAGAGTAACTTCTACTTAGCTGTCAAAACTTTTCCTGTCTTCTGTTTCTTAAAAAATAATCACCCTAAAATAAGCCTTTTGCGAAAGAGACATATTTTGGGGTGGCAGATTCTCCTCTTACACCATTTTTCTCTACATTCACATCTAGGTCTTTGTCCCCTCTCCTTGCTGGTCTTCTCCCTCTCTCCCATTAGCAAAAGCTCCCAAATTCCTTTAAGGAGTTTTTCTCATTAAAATTATCAGATTCTTAAAATTCAAATAGTCTAAGAATATTAGTGGCAGGTAGTATAAAAGTGATCTGGCTCTAATTAAGAAATTTCTTATTTTAGAAATCATAGCCTTTCATAGGATCCAATAACAAAATAATGTAATCTTACAGAGAGTTTTTGGTATTGTCGATTTGAGGAGGCAGTTTAGCTATTTATGGAAGCTCTTTAAACAAGAACAGTTTTTCTTACTTTGAAATCACTTGCAGATATTATTCAGTATCTTTAAGGTTGCCAGAAGATCAAAACTAAGACCTGGCACTTGTGATGGCCATATGTTTAATGCTTCATTGAGAAACTTGATTCTTTTAGTGTTTTTTAGTATTACTTTTGTGAGTCTCAATTCTGCAAAGGTGAATATTTAAAACCATTGTCTTTGGAAGTACCTAAGTACTTATGTGTGGCATTTTCAGCCTGTCATCACTGCTAGATGAGACTGTGGGCTATATTAAGGCAGACATTCCGGTTGTGCTGTTTCCTGTTGTTAGCTTATCACATGGCACAATGTCTGGCACATAGAGTTTCAATGAATGTTGGTCCAGTGAATGAGTGAATGACTACAATGTTAAGATTCAACAGAATAGAAGTGCCTGAGTGGCTCAGTCGGTTAAATGTCTGACCTCAGCTCATGTCATGATCTCCTGGTTAGTGAGTTTCAGCCCGGCGTCAGGCTCTGTGCTGACAGCTTACTTCGAATTCTGTGTCTTCCTCTCTCTGCCGCTCCATCACTTGCACATGCACGCTCTCTCTCTCTCAAAAATAAACATTAAAAAAAATTTTTTTTAAACTTCAATAGAATAAAAATGGCAAAATCACCCTTAAGTCATTTTTAGATAAGGAACTAAGAGTGTTAATATCTGTCTAGTTGCCCAGTGTTTAAAAAATTAAAATCACAGTTTCAATAATTATAAGCATTGTTTCTAGGGTTTGGCATTAATCATAACTGCATAATCAAAATGCCTAATTATGATTTGATATTAAAACTAAATGTTATGGAGAAAAGCAAAGAAACAGTGCCATGAAGCCTCATTTGAATTAGTTTGGTAATGGTTGATATTTCTTTTTGCTACTCATGTTAGAATAATAATTTTTGGTAAAAAATAGTATAGAAATAACCTGTTATCCTTTGGATAAATGTAGACAGAATTTTTTTAAGGATCATTCCTTAGATATTAATACACGAGTGCCACCCTCCTCTCTCCTTCCCTAGTGAAAGGCAAATTGGCATAGAGGTCCAAGAAGGTGAACTCTGAAGCCAGTTTGCTTGAGTGCAAATCTTGGCTCTGTGCCTCTCAAGTCATTAGTCTCTGGAAAACCTGTATAACTGTCATTGCTTTGTTTCTCTAACTGGAAAATGGAGATGACAATGTGCCTATTCCCTAGCTCTCTCCTGGCTCTCTCCCTCCTTCCCTCTTTCTCTCTGTCTTTCTTCCTCCTCACCCCCTTTCTCCCTTCCTTCTTTCCTTCCTTTCTCTGTTTCAAAGCAGTGTCCCCTTATTTGCTGCATCCTTTTATAACTTCTTTTCTTTTAATGTTTATTTATTTATTTATTTAAGAGAGAGAGACAGAAAGAGTAAGAGAGCAGGGAGGGGCAGAGAGAGAGGGAAACACCAAACCCAAAGCAGGCTCCAGGCTCTGAGCTGTCAGCACAGAGTCTGATGTGTGGGGCTCAAACCCACAAACCATGAGATCACGGAACCTGTTCCAAAGTTGGACGCTTAACTGACTGATAAATTCAGTGCCCCTTTATAACAATTTTCAATTGAAGGGAAGCAGAACATATCACTTCAAATCTGCCTCTTTGGAAAATGATTATTTTAGGCTGATTATTTTTAAAAAACAGGAGACACAAGAGAAGTGGAACTTACCCTTTTGTAAATTACATTTACAAGGAAGATCGCCACTTATAAGGGTGTCTTTCTCTGTATTTCAAAAACAGGAGGATGCCTCTAAGTCTCAGGAAACTCTTATCAAGGAAGAAAGCAATGACTTAACACATAACAACCTTACCCTGGTTTATTGTGCTTTTCCTGGTAGCCTATCATATCTGGGCTCCCCCCCACCAACCCAACCTACATCTCTGGTTTTTAGCTGGAGATGGTGCTTATGGTGGTGGCTTGGGTCATTTCAAGGAGTTACTCAGTTTTTCTGATGTACACAGGAGGTATAAATGCTCTTAAACTTTTGTTTGCTTTTCTCCTGTTAATCTGTCTTTTATTACAGATCCATCTCAGCCAAATACCTAGAAGGATAGAGGGAAAATGATTTTCCCTTTCCCACAATACTTTTTGGGGGGAATCTATAAAATGGGAATATATAGCTTTCAGGAAAAAGATACAAAAAACTGAAATAAGCAGATATACAGTTAAAGTCATGCCTATATGATGTTTAAATTAAGATTTGATTTCTTCTGTTTTCCATAAGAGTTCGTTTTATTTCAGTGCTGAAGTGGTCTATGGCAGCTCTCATATCATTACCCCTATTACTTTATTTTGTTTTATGACATGTTTGTTTCATAGTTCCACACGTCTGAAACTGGGATGCAGTTTACAATCTGTAGAGTCTACTAGCCACTGTTGTAGAGATGCTCCATTTGTCACAGAGTGGCTGTCATTGGGTGTACATGAATTTACTCATAATTGTACATATTGTCATTGGAGTTACGTGCATTGCTGATACTACACATTTCGAGTTTAATTGTGATTTCAAGTGTCTGAAATATATTAACCTATGATTTGGCATTTTTTCCCCTAAAAACCATAAAGAAAAGCAACAGAAACAGAACAATGAGGTCTAATTTTTTATATTGGGGAAACAAATATTTGTCATTGCAGCAGTAATCACAATTACATTATTTTCTTTGAAAGTAAATACATGCACTTTGTGGAAACTCACAAAAGTAGAGACTCACAAGAAGATAAAGTTGCTTTGTGTTTTGTTACCAAACTGTGTTCTCAATGATTACATCTTTCACAGTGATGCAATTGAAGGCATGATAAATTGTTAAAATCTTCAGATTAGATTTTTTTTTTAATTTGAAAGTAAAGAAGGACTGGTGTGATGAAAGAGGCATTTCGGAAAGTATGATGTGAAAAACATTTCTAAGTGAAAAGAAAACATATCATAGTGTAATTTGTAGTATTAGTTATTTTAATAAATGCTACAAAAGATAATGATATATCATACAATCAGGGTCATTTTAGATTCATTGAGATACAAGATAAAATATTTTATGTTTGGCCAATAAGTGCAATGGATTTTAATTTCTTCAAAATATATTAGTTCACTGCTTCCCACGTGTAAGACAATAAATGAGTTAAATGCTAAATTAGTTTCCTAGGGCGGCCACAAAGTACTACAAAGTTGGTAGCTTAAAACAACAGAACTGTATTGTCCTATAGTTCTGGAGGCTAGAAGCCCAAATTCAAAGTGTTGGCAGGGTCGTGTTCCCACTGGAGCCCGGAGGAGAGAATGTTTCCGTGCCTCTTCTTAACTCTTTGTAGAGGCTACCAATCATTGGTAGTCCTTGTCTTTCCTCCAATTTCTGCCTATGTCGGTTCTCACGTGGTGTTCTTCTGTATCTGGATCTTTGCTTCATCTTTATCTCATATTATAAGGACACCAGTCATATTAGATCAGGGGCTAACCTGACCTAATGATCTCATCTTAATTTATTACATCTACAAATACACTATTTCCAAGTAAGGTCACATTCACAAGTAACGGGTTAGAATTTCAACATGTTTTTTGGCAGACACAAGTCAGCTAGATCCTAACAGATGCTATTTCTAAAACAGAAAATATAAATATCTGTTCATCCCATAAACTGCTTACATTCTGGTAAAGTATACATTATATTATTTGTATAATCCCCATTTTTGAGCTTGGATGTTTCTAACAATGGGATATGGCAAAGATAATGAGATGTCATTACTGTGGTTACATTACAATATATACTACAAGACTGTCTTCCTGACAGACAGCTTACAGAGACTACCCTTCACTGGCTCTGAAGAGGCAAGCTGCCATGTGTAAGTGCCCATCTTGGAAAATCCCGTGCAATGAGGAACTCTGGGCAGCCTCTAGGAGTTAAGGGCTGTCACCAGCAATAAACTGAAGCATCACTATCATGCAGACACAAGGAAATGAATTCTACCAACAGCCCAATGAAGCTTAAAAGATCCTTCCCCAGTCACACCTTTATTGAGGTCATACCTGTAGCCAGAACCTGAATAAGCAGTATGGCAAGAGCCTAAAGCAGCTAAGCTGTGCCCGGATTTCTAACCCATAGAAATAAATAATAAATGTATGTTGTTGTAAGTGGCTGATTTGTAGTCACTTTTTAAATATCAGTATAAAACTAATGCAATGTAGATAACATTATGAGCTTTTCAGAGTAGTTGTGAGAAGTAAATAAGGATGTTTACAAAAGACTCAGGAGAGGGGATAACATATTGTAGGCACTAAACACATTACTAATGAAGAGTTTCCTTTCTCTGAATCGAGAATATGAAATTCTAGTCAAAACTTAAAACTAAATCAACATATAAAATGTGAAGAAACAGACAATAATTTGACCTCTATAAAGATTGTGTATTAATACTTGACTGCTTTTAATAGCAGTAATAAAAAATTCAAAACAGAATCTGTTAAAATGTTTATACTACACAAAGAAATCTACAGATTCAATGCAATCACTATTAAAATCTCAGTGGAATTCTTCACAAACCCAGGAAGACTATCCTAAAATTCACATGGAACCCTAAAGACTGCACTAGCCAAAGCAATCTTGAGTAAAAGAACAAAACTGGAAGTGTCATACTTACTGATTTTGAAATATATTACATAGCTACAATAATCAAAATCATATGGTACTGACATAAAAGCAGCCATATAGTTCAATGGAACAAAATAGAAAACCCAAAGATAAACCCACACATGTATGGTCAACGTATCTTGGACAAAGCTGCCAAGAATACACAATAGGGGAAGGACAGTCTCTTTAACAAATACTTCCAGGAAAAATGGATATCCACATGCAAAGGTATGAAACTGGAAACATACACAAGATAAGCTCAGAATGGATTAAAGCTTTAAATATGAGTCCTGGAACTGTGAAGCTCCTGGAAAAAACATAGGGAAAAATTTCATGACATTGGTCTTGGAAATGATTTCTTGGAAGTGACATCAAAAGCACAAACAACAAAAGCAAAAGTACAAAAAGGGATTCAGATCCAAAATATATAAGAATTTCTACAACTCAATAACAAGAAAGTAAATAACCCAATTTAAAAATGGGCAAAGGACTTGAACAGACGTTTCTTCAAGGGTCAACAGGATTATGATAAAACATTTAATGGTGAGTCAACAGAAGAACAATTAATCAAAATCACAACATTACATCATGTCTGTTATGATGGCTATTATGAAAAAGGATAATAAGTGTTGTAAACGATGTGCAGAGATTGGACACTTGTATACTGTTGATGGAAATGTAAAATGGTGCAGTTATGATGGAAAAGACTTTGGTGATTCCTCAAAAATTTAAAAATTGAATCAACAAAATCCAGCAATTAAAATCTCAAAGAGTTATATATATGCACTCCCATTTTTATTGCAGTATTAGTCATAATAGCCAAAAATATAGAAATAATCTAAATATCCATAAACAAAAGAATACAGAACAAAATTGTCTTTATTGTCTTATAATATTCATTGCTGATGAGAAGTCTGACATCAGTCTAGTTTTTGTTCCTTTGTAAATAAACTCTTTTATTTTCTCTTTGGAAACATTTCAAATCTTTTTATTATTGAAATTTTACAATTATATGTCTTTCTTTGTTGTTGTAGTTGTTTTTTATTTTATTTAAATCTAAGTTAGGTAAAATACACAGTAATAATGATTTCAGGAGAAGAATTTAGTGACTCATCACTTAGATGTAGCACTCTGCTCAGTCTTCTATTTGGGATTTGTTTGTATGTTTGGCTAATATACTGCATAGTTGTAGATGTTTAGATATGAAGGCTTGGGTCTTTCAATTCTAGGAAATGCTCTTATATTATTTTTTTATAGCTTCATTGTCCACATTTTCTTTATTTTTGCTCTCTAGAATTTCTAAAATCAGAAGGTGGACTATTTCATTTATGTGTGTATTTTATCTTTCCTCATATCTTTTAAATTTAATCAGTCAGGAAGTATACAGCCATAATTACTTGGTACTCTGCATTTCTTTTTTACTGGCAATTTTACTATTGGATTTACGTTAATTTCTGCAGTCATCATTTTATTTTCATAATCTTTTTCTTATTCACTGAACAAACATTCTGTTCTATGTATACATTATCTTATTAAATGACTCTGAAGTATTAAATTTTTTCAGTTCTCTTCTGTTCCTTGAGTTTTTTTAAGTTTGAAATTCCCCTTTTATATTCAACGTGCTTCTTAAACATCTGATACTTCTTAGTTGTCCCATGTATGAGTGAAATAAAACAAAATTTGATTTAAGGCTTGTATATTAACCTTGTCTTTTGATGGTTAGATGTCACTTTAAGGTGCTTCATTGGTAAATACCAATTGACAATACTGTGACCATGTTGCCCAGATCATAATCCCAGAAGGCAGAATATCCATTTAATTTTAGTTTACTTACAGAAAAACTTCTAGACTTTGTGCTTTGATTTTTTTGTTTAGGTTAGGCAGTTAAACAATTTGGTAGGCCATTGGAAGATGAATATATGTATGTGCATGCTATAAATAAACTTGTATTTATATGTATTTAAAATATTCATATTGATAAGAGTACATGATCAAAGAAAGATGTAAGATCTCACTGTTTTTTTAAAATTTTTTTTAATGTTTTATTTATATTTGAGACAGAGAGATTCAGAGCATGAGCGGAGAGGGGCAGAGAGAGAGGGAGACACAGAACCAGAAGCAGGCTCCAGGCTCTGAGCTAGCTGTCAGCACAGAGCCTGACGCGGGGCTCGAACACACAAACGTGAGATCATGACCTGAGCGGAAGTCGAAGACTTAACCGACTGAGTCACCCAGGCGCCCCCAGATCTCACTGTTGAACATATATTTCTATTCAAATGAATATGATTGTTCAAATGAACATGCCTCAAGTGAAATGAATGAAGAAGTGAAAATGCATTCAAGTGAATTCAAATGAAATGAATTTCAAACGAAAATGATTGAATCATTAGGCTTCGGCTTATATGATACCAAATTAGCTGGCCTTTTACATTACATTAAATGGCAGCTAAATTAACATAAGTACGTTATTTATATAACTAAAATTTGGAGTGGGATTGAGACAGGTGAGAAAAGGACATTCATTTCTATTTTAAGGCAGGTAACTTTATGTGTGCTAGTTCATTGATATAAAACACTGTTTTTATATGACTCTAAACAGAGTATTTTCCTGCTTGATATGCTTATATGTTGAGCCTCTTTATTATGAGAATCACCTGAGCTTCTGAAGTACAAGATAAGAAGTACTATAGTGCCCTATCCAAAATGCAAGCCAGCAGAATTCTGTGGAAATTCTATCCGTGACAGTATCATGACACAGTGAGTAATCTAGTTATTCCTCAGGGGATCTTAAGAAAGATCTTTTCTTATGGATATTACCTAGTTTCTGTCTTCTCATTAATTACCAAATACTTTGTGCAGATACTTTACAAAGTAGTCAAATAATAATAATTATTATTAATATACACAAATGACCAAATCTTCCTGCTGTGTAACAAAAATTTAATATAATTTCCACTTTCAGAAAGTTTTTTTCTGAATGTAAACATTGTATTTTATTATGGTAAGAACATCATATGAAATTTACTCTCTTAAATATTTAAGCATAACAATACATTATTGTTGACTGTGGGTACAATGTTGTACATCAGATCTCTAGAGTTTATCAACATATTTAACTGAAACTTTATTTTCGTTGATTAGCAACTCCTCATTTCCCCTTCTCCCAGCCCCTGGTAATCACCATTGCATTCTTTGACTCTATGAACTTGACTAGTTTAGGTACCTTCTATAAGTGGGGTCATGCAGTATTTGTCTTTCTGTGGCTAATTTTACTTAACATAGTGTTAAAAATTTCATCCATGCTGTCCCATAGTCCAGAGTTTTCTTCTTTTTTAAGTCTAATTACTCTTTTTAAGGCTAAATATATACAACAGTATGTATTTTATTATATGAATACGGCATATTTCCTTTATTTATTCATCTGTTAATGGACGATTAGATTGTTCCTGAATCTCGGCTATTGTAAATAATGCTACAATGAGATAGGACCGCTAATATCTCTTTGAGGTCTTTATTTCAATTTTTGTTTTTTGGATAAATACCCAGAAGTGGGATTACTGGGCCATATGGTAATTTGATTAATTTTTTTGAGAAACTTTCATAGTGTTTTCCATAGCAGCTGTATCATTTTGCTTCCCACCAACAGTGTGCACACCTTCAAGTCTCTCCACATCCTTACCAATACTCATTATCTTTTGTTTTTCTTGATAATAGCCATCCAAACAAGTGGGATATTGCATTAAGGTTCTGATTTGCATTTCCCTGTTAATTAGTGATGTTATGTGTTTTTCATGTATCTGTTGGTCACTTTATGTCCTCTCTGAAGAAATAGTTATTCAAGTCCTCGGCCCATTTTTAAAACTGATTATTAGTTTTTGTAAGTTAATTTTAATGAAACCTAATTTACTGTGCAAAGAGTATTTCCAATTTATTTTGTTAGACAAAATAACTAAAACATACAGGAAAATTCACTTTGCCTTTGCTTCTGCCTCTTCCCCAACTCCTTCCTCTCTTAGTTGTGCTTAATTCTGAGAGAATAAACTGGAGTAAAGGGAGGAACGGCTCTGCTGTCAGATCTCTCTTTCTAACACTTCTTAATTGTGATGCTCAGCAAATTGGTGGCTTACTCAGTTTCGACTTATCATATGCATCAGGATAACAACAGAAGTGAGCCCACTAGATTCATTGAATTCATTCAGTATTACATGAATTCATTGAGATATGAAGATTAAATGAGATAAGATATGTGACAGTACCCAATATTGGCTAAGTATACAATGTGATCTTGAAAATGATATTCCTTTTCCAGTCTAATTTTCATTCTCCTGTCAGGTTTTGCCATATTCCAGTTGAAATTTAGTTAAGCTCTTTGCAATGTTGTTGTTTCCTGCCTAGTACACAATATCCTTCACATCTTTTTTTTTTCCATAATATTTTATTGTCAAATTGTTTTCCATACAACACCCAGTGCTCTTCCCCTCAAGTGCCCTCCTCCATCACCACCACCTGTCTTCCCCCCTCCCCGCTCCCCCCCAACCCTCAGTTCATTTTCAGCTTTCAATAGTCTCTCAAGTTCTGCATCACATCTTAATCCCAAGGCAATTTAGGTCCATCAGAAAATATAGCTGACCAATGCAAGATCCCTTAGGCAAGCTAGACTCAGCAATTCATTTACGTAGCATTTTCCTTTGTAAGAGAAACCAAAATAAAAGTTCTATAAAACATGAGACTTTTGGGGGATAAAGACATTAAAGAATTCTTTCTATTCTTCAATATGTTAAAAGAAAGCAAAACAAAACGTGTTTTGGGAGATAATCTCATCATTTTACTAAATGATTAACCAACTCTTGATTTTTGTGGGAGTAACTTTTTAGTTTGTAGATTATCCTTGTCCTTTATTTTCACCCCTTTTTGTCTGCTTCTTGGCTATTTTTATAGCTCATTAGTGCCTCTCTCAGAGGATGAGAAATGGAAATAAAAGAAGATGAAACTCAAACGCAGGCAGTACCTATGTAACATAAAACAGATCTTCAGGGATGAAAGAAAACCCATGGGGTTGGCTGTGGGGATCTTAAAGACAGAATTATACTCACTATTTGATTTCAGACTGTAATCCACACAGTGCTGGTCAGCTACTTAAACTCCTTTTATTCTTGAAATAGTTGATTGGTACTCATTACTACAGTGATATCCATCAGCCACCCAGCCATCAACCATGTTTGAGTGATTGTCATGATCTTTGACTGGTGGGCATGTGCCTGTACATAGTTTTAGCCTCACCCTGGTCTGTATGCTGATTCACTTATCTATTCTCATTCCACATCTGCTTGCTAAAACTTGGCATCTCAAAACAACTTCAGATTTAGTAGGAACCTGTCACATACACTGATATCTTGGGAACCAATATAGCTGGTGACTTCAAGGACATAAAAAGATTGGACTTCACTCACTTTTCATGCTTCAGCAAGGAAGGATTGGTTTATATTCTTGAGTGATCTGTGTAAGTTTTGGCCACCAATAGTTTTCCATTTTTTCCTGTGAGTTTTTCTATAAATGTCATAGTCCTTGTCAAAAACATAATGTTGACAAAAAACTGGCTTGTTTTTCAAAACATCAAAATCCAGTTTATTACAACCAGTTACATTATATATAGTTATCTTCGTGTTTTTGATATTTTGTTAACATTTTCTAATCATACAATTGGTTGTGGAACTATGGATGTCTGTGTATTTCAAGTCTGCTTTAATTTCTCATTAGCATGAAAGTTAAGAGTGAGATCGTTGTGTACTGGCTTGATATGATTTCAAATCCAATTGTTTGTGACTTAAATGAAGTTGTTTTAATCCACCTGTTTATGACAAAGACAAAAAATTGAGGTTATGTTTGGAAGTAAAGTCATTTGGGGGTGCCTTGGTGGCTCAGTTGGTTGAGAGTCTGAATTTGGCTCAGGTCATAATCTCATGGTTTGTGAATTCAAGCCTTGCATTGGGTTCTGTGCTGACAGCTCATAGCCTGGAGCCTGCTTCGGATTCTGTGTCTTCCTCTCTCTCTGTCCCTCCCCAACTCGCATTCTGTCTCTCTCTCTTTCAAACATAAATAGGCATTAAAAAATCTTAAAAAAAGGAAGTAAAGTTGTTTTGATATAATAGTGAAGTAAGTTGTATCAGGATGTCATCATATCATCTGTTCTCACTGATAAGAACTTAGTAGACCAGCTGCTAAAGGGCCTCTTTGAGGGCTTATCAATAAAAACATAGGAAGAAGCAACTCTGGCAAGGGGACGTTTAGATTATAATTACTGAGAGTTTGTGGAAACTATCTGAAGTGTGCCACCTGGGCCAGGCAGCACTTTGCTGATCTAAGATAGCTCTCCAGGAGCACCTGGGTGGCTCAGTCAGTTAAACGTCTGACTTTTGGTTTTGGCTCAGATCATGAGCTTACTGAGCTAGAGTACCTGTAGCAGAAGTCTTTTCTGGCCAGGCTCATTTTTGCAATACTTAGACTGAAAACATTTCTGACAGGATATGCTGAGGAGGGAAAGAAAAATGGGATTAGGAAGAAAAGGGAAGAACAGAAATTTAACAGAGATTTTGTATGAAGAATAAGACACGAAAGAGCTGCAGTCTCTTGATTTCAGGCTGTGTGCTTATGTTCTGCATCCTGCAACCTGAGAGAGAGGTTAGCCAGGTGCTGAAAGTCTGGTCTTCTCTGAATATCTCTTTATTTTTATTATTTCTAGAGGAATTAGGTTGAAAAGGAAATGTGTGAGGTAAGTTGGCAAAGTGTAAAATTCATTTCACACCCATTACTGAGTCTCAAGAAACTGACTCAAAGATTTGAAAGGGCAAGTCACTCTATGTGTGAGGAGTAACGACCCGGTCTTCAGAACATGGAAGTGGCAGACAATAATCCCATTGTGCAAACTTATGACAGTAGTGAAATTAATTAGCTCTCTCCTCCAACTGTGCGAGGCTGCACAAGAGTTGGAGCTCAGAAGAGCACCTCAGTGGGGGGCATGGACTTCAGAGGGGACCAAGGAGGAGAAGTATTTTTCTCTCACCAAATTGTCATGTCCATGTCACAAAGAAAACGGATGAAAATAACAAAACTGGCACTTTTTCCCCATCTTGAGCATTTAATTGAGATCTTAGGTTGCTTTTAAAAATGAAATATGGGATAATTAACTCTCTTATCAGACAACAGCCAGACTGCAATGATTATTTAGAAGAATTAGAAAGGGAGCCTGTTCTACAGTCAACATGACCTTTTTCATTTATGAGGTTGTTTATCTGGCTGCTTTAAAAAGTTTTTCCAGAAACTTTTCTTTTTAACTACATGGGTAAATATCTTTGTAGTCTATATTAATTGATTTTTAAAAGTCACATTCAGAGTTCCACTCCTTGCATTTGCAAAGGTCAGGAATGTGTTGTACATAAATAGCATGGAGGGCATCCTATAAATAATATTTCTGATTTTAAAAGGTCATGTAAGAAGGAAGAAAAAAATCATCTTTGTATTTCATGTGTCTCAGACATATCATGTGCTTTTGTAAATGAGTCCTTTGCCAACATATCATATAATAAGCTCTTCTTAACAATATCCCCCCCTCTATAATCTGGATTTTACTGTAACTAGGTTGGGAGGAAAGAGTATGCCTCATATGGCTTAGCAACTGGCATACATCTAATTAGGAAAATCATTGGAAACATGAGACTTTTAGAATTCAGAGGAATGTTAAAAATTAGCTTAAATACCCTGTTTTACCAAAGGAGACATGAAGACAAGGCATGCTACAAGACTGTTCCAGTAAAAGAAGTTTATGCCTCGGAGGAACTAGAACCTAGGTGCCCTGATGCCCAATTTTGTACTCTGTTGTTACCTCAGTGAGCTGCTGGAAATACTTCCTTTAGAAGGAGGGTCTTCACAAGGCTCATTCTCAAAAAAGTCCTAATTAAAATTTATTTCACTTTATTCATGTTTTATTTTAAATGTCTTTAATGAAGTATGATATAAATGTATGAAGGTTTCAAATAATACATGTATAGTTTGATGAAGTATCACAAAGTAAAAACATTTATAGAACCAATACTCAAGGAAATGAAATATTGCCTGCAACCCAAAAGCTACCCCTTGGATCTTTTCTCAATCACTACTCTGACCTTTCCAGAGACAATCACAATCCTGATTTCTGTCACTGTATATTGGATTTTGCCTGTTTTGGAACTTTATATATAAATATATTCTTCTAGTGTGGCATCTATTTCTTCAAGATTTTATTTACTTGTAAAATTTATCATTGTTGTTTCACATGGTTGCTCCTTTTTATCGGTGTGTGGTCTCCCTTTGTGTGAATATGTCACCGTGTGTTTATCTCCTCACAGACTGATGCATAAGTAGGTTGTTTCTATTTTGGGACAATTACAAATAATACTCTTCTGAACATTCTTGTTCTTGTCTTTGGATGCATGTTTATACCATATGTTTAAGTGTATTCCTAAAAGTGAAATAAGATTATGAAATATGCATATGTAGAGTTGATGCTTTCAGCTTTCCAAAGTGGGTGTGCCAGTGTGCACTCCTGACACAGTATGTAACTTGCTAACATTCAGACCAAAGCATGGTGTTAACCACAATTTTTAATGTTATCTATTCTGGAACATAAGGAGTGGGGTCTTACTGTGATTTTGCTCTTCATTTTTCCAGTTGCTAATTATTTTGAACACTTTTTCATCTTATTTGTTGGCCTTTTTGTATTTTCCCTTTTTGAAGTACCTGTTCAAATCTTTTACACAGTTTTCTCCTGATCTGTCTACATTTTTCTTTATTGATTGGTAAGAGTTCTTTAGGCTTTCTGGATGAGTTATCTGTCAGTTAAATACATTACAAGTATGTCCTTGGCTTTTTGCTTTCTTAATAGTGTGTTTTGATGAAAAGATGTTCCTAATTTTAGTGTATTCCAAAGCAGCAAGTTTTTCTTTATGGTTAGTGTTTCTTGGGAAAATATGTGCTTTCATTCAAAGCCTTAAAAATATTCTCTCATGCTATTGTTTAGTTGATTTATTGTTACACATCTATAAGTCACCTGAAATAGCTTTTATGCGCATGATGTAAGGTAGAGAATTGGCATTAATTCTTTTTTTCTCATAAAAACTTCCAATTTTTTCAGTGTAATTTCTTGAAAAGACTTGCCTTTCACCATTGCTTTATTTTTTACTCTTAAGAAAGTTTATTTATTTATTTTCAGAGAGAGAGAAAGAGAGCGTGCGCAGGTTGAGTAGGGGCCAAAAGTAAGGGAGAGAGAGAATCCCAAGCAGGATCTGCACTGTCAGCACAGAGGCTGATGTGGGACTTGAACCCATGAACTGCGAGATCATGACCTGAGCGGAAATCAAGAGTTGGATGCTTAACCTACTGAACTACCCAGATGCCCTTCACCACTGCTTTATAATTCATTTCCTTCATAAATCGTGTGTCTATACATGGGTGTTTTTCAAGACTTTTTATTCTGTTCCATTGGTCTATTTGTCTTTGTGTCAATACCCTACTGGTTGAAATTCCCTCTATTCTATTTTTTAAAACACTTATTTGTTGTAGGCATTAGCCCGTTCCTCCCATGTTCTCTCTATTTCTACACGCAGCATTCTGGGTTATTTTTTCAGATTTAATTTCCACCTTACTAATTCCCTCTTCTGAATGTTTAATTTGCTGGTAAATCATTCCATCAATATTAAGTTTTTGTCTTGAAGGTCCATTGAAGTCTTGCTGTCTCCTTAAGATTGTGTTTATTTTCTTATGTCTTTAAACATGCTTATATTCTCTTTCAGATTATATTCCATTTACAAAGTTAAAAAAAATAATATTAGCGTTTATTTGATATTCTCACAATTTTGTTTGTTTTGTAAGCATGGATTATACTTTCACCTTTAGTTAGGATTTTTCTTTCCTGTGATAATCCCTCGTGACAAGAAGCAATTCCTCTAAAGAGGTTTAGAGTTTGCTTCTGTCAAATAGCTTCTGTATATTATTATTCTGAGGCCAGTTTCTATGTTAAACCCTTGCTTTCGGGGCCATATACCAACTGACATCCAAAATCTATGTTAAGTCAGACCTAAGATTTCTTGGTGGTTTATTTTTTTACCTGGAACCCTCATAGTCATGGATCTTATTAGACCTCAAAGAAAGTGGAATTAAGGTCAAGTGTGCTCTTGGCAGAGATATATGTGAAATATCCCCAAAAAGAAAAAGTATGGAACAAATATAAAATGCCACTGGGAAGTGAGAACGTGAAGTAAAGGAAACCCTTGTTGGCGGGAGTGTGTTTTGGTACAGCCTCTATGAAAAACTGTATGGAGGTTCCCTCCAACATCGAAAATAGTATTACCATTTAATCCAGCAATTTAATTTCTGGGTATTTATCTGAAGAAAATGAAAACACTAGCTTGAAAAGATATACACACTCATGTTCACCACAGACATACACCCCCCATGTTCATACACCCCATGTTCATTCACAGTGGCCATGATATGGAAGCAATGTAAGGTGTCTGTCCATGGGTGAATGGCTAAGAAAAATGTGGTATAAATATACAATGGGATATTAGTTATCCATAAAAAAGAATAAAATCTTGCCATTTGCAACAATATAGATGGAACTTGAGGGCATTATGCTAGATGATATAAGTCAGACAGAGATAAATAAATGGCATATGATCTCACTTATGTTGAGATATTTGGTTTGTGGAACCAAATAAAAAAAAATCCAAGATTATAGATGCAGGAAATAGACTGGTGGTTGCCAGAGACAAAGGAAGAGGGAAGATGAAATGGGTTGAGGTCAAAAGGTGCAAACTTCCAGTTATAAAATAAATAAGTCTGTAACCTTACAGTATGAGGACTATGGTTAATAATACTGTGTTATATATTTGAAAGTTGCTAAGGGAATAGATCTTAATAGTTCTCAGCTCAAGAGAAAAAAAATTGTACCTATGTATGGTAATATTTGTTAACTAGAATTATTGTGGTGATCATTTTCCAATATACACAAATATTGAATCATTCTGTTGTACATTTGAAACTAATGTAAGGTTATATGTCAATTTTACCTCAAGAGCAAATGTCACTGCTTTTTATTTTATATAAAGATGCTAGTTGTATCTGTTCAGTACCAACAAACCTTATAGTATTTAACTGCATTCATGATTACAACAGTTGCAATAATGAATTGAAAATCTAATTTAAAAACTACAGGGGGAGGGGCGCCTGGTGGCTCAGTTGGTTAAACATCTGACTTTGGTTCAGGTCGTGATCTTGCCATTCATGAGTTCAAGCCCCATGGGCTCTGTGTTGACAGCTCAGAGCCTGGAGCCTGCTTTGGATTCTGTGTCTCCCTCTCTCTCTGCTCCTTCCCTTCTCTCTCTCTCTCTCTCTTACTCACTTTCTCTATCTCTCTAAAGTAAATAAACATTAAAAAAAATTTTTTTAACTACAGAGGGAAATCTTTCTGTGGTAGTCTGCCCACAGAATGTTGAAACTGAAAGTGTCCACATTTTGCTTTCCCCCATCTACATTTTACTGTAAACCTTGCCTTTCTCTCCCCTGCCCCACTTGGCTTAATAACAGAACATGCCTGTTATGTGTGATGCATAGGTAAGTACACATACTTGAGTTGTTGCTTCCGTGACTGTGTATTAAGCAGACCAGATGAACCAGAGAGTTTTCCTCCTGTCACTAGCTGCTCCAGAAACTAAGTCTCATTATATAAAGACAAATACACAGCTCTTAGTGAATCATCCACTGTCTTTCAGATCAATGGTCAGAAAGATTCTAGGCTTAGCAAAGAAGCAGATAATGAGAGAAAAAAAATCAAGGAGAGCAGGGTTGGAGTTAATTCATCTTTGTTACGAATCTTCATTGCAAAAATATTGGCAGCACCAGCAGCGAGATTCTAGCTAAGGATAAAAGGAAGAAACTCCTATTTTCATTCTCCTTGGGAAATAAGGACTAAAAATGAATTGGACTGGGGAAAAATACCAGGCAGAATATTCTCATCTGATTGATCAGATTTCTTCATAAAGCTGCATATCTAAGATTTTCAACTTGCTCCTGGAGAGAATTGGAAACATGGGGAGATGCAAATTATAGGTGCAGTAAGAAAGAAAATAAATCCAACAAAAAGCTTTCATTCTGTTTATTTAAGTGAAATATCCCTGCATTTCTTAGTTCCTAAATTAGTTTGTATTTTTATTATAGTTTATGTAATTCGCATAGTTCTTATTTAGCACTGCACCCATCAAAACTTTAAGCCTCCATCTCCATGCTAATGTGTCAAATGGGAATCTTTTCCTTTTGTATCATCAGAATTTAAATGTTCCCTCAGTTACAAATTGTCTTAAAGTGGAAAATGACCTGATGAGAGTCGAGAGTGCTTTTGCACTAGGGATAATTTTACTGAATTTTTTAAAAATCTCAGATGTTTAATAATGGATGGTTCATGTTTAAAATGTCAGAATGAGATTTGATTTTATTTTGCATATATAGTTTTTAAAGTTTCGATTAGCTTTTTCCTAGATCTAACTCTAGAATATGTTACAATGAATATTGGCTCACCCATGAGATAAGGAAGACATGTAGAGTTGTTTGTTTTCTTTTATAGGCACTAGTAGGTTCATAGTGAAACTTGTTAGGGTAACAGCAAGAAGACCCACATTCTAAGCCATCTCCTCTTTGTGCCAACATCCTAGCTCCCACCAAACTGACAAATGCTCTTGTTACTGCTATCTTTCCCTTCTCAACAGGAAAGAATTTAATCCTGCTACAGGTAGAGGCTGGCTATTTAATATACCAAATTAATTAAATTAAAGAGAATATAGATACTGCCCAGAATGACCCCAAACATTTCTAGTCATTCTTAGTTTGGCCAAATGCTAGAAATAATTTGTTTTGTAGAAGTAATAACAAATTCAAATACTTAAGGTCAGGCGTATACATAGGTTGGAACTAGATTATATTTAATTCTTTTTTTAAAATGACATGTATCTAGTGAGATTTGGCTCTTTGTCTCAGCAGAATGATACAAGACAGAAGTCTAACAGAAATTTCCCTACTCATGACTTAACTTTCTATTCTACTTTAGCTCCAATGAACATAAATGTATCCTTACTTTAATGCCATTTATGAATGATAGCTAACAGCTAATGTTTACTGAACCCTCATTTTATAGAGTTCTGCAAGCATTATCTTCTCTAATCTCATGAAATCTCATGAAATTTCATGAAAGCTTATGAGGTAGGTTCTATTTTTATCATGTTTATTTTGCTTATGTGGAAACTGAAGCTTAGCACAGGTAGAGCTAAGATTTGAAATAGGGCTTTTCTTTAAAATTTTTTTTAAATGTTTATTTATTTTTGAGAGTGAGAGACACAGAGCATAAGCAGCTTATGGTCAGAGACAGAGGGAGACACAGAATCAGAAGCAGGCTCCAGGCTCTGAGCTGTCAGTGCAGAACCTGTCACAGGGCTTGAACCCATGAACTGTGAGATGATGCCCTGAGCTGAAGTCGGCTGCTTAACCAACTGAGCCACCCAGGCACCCCAAAATATGGCTTTTCAAAACACCAAAGAAATCAGGATTGCCACAGATCTGGCAATCCAGGCAAATAGCCAGTGAATTATGAATCTATCTCTCTATCTTTCTATCATCTTTTATCTATTATTGATTCCCAAAGAAATGTGTGCAGAAATTATGAGTATATTTTCTACAAATGGGGGTTGTGCTCTTCTATCCAGTAGTTTAGAGGCTGTATTTTTTTTCACAGCAAAGGAACATATTGAATTTGTTTTGCTTTCTTACGTTTCCTCATATGTCTCTCAAGATTAAATTACATAGTATCAGAGTTATTTTAGTTATAAAAGATAGAAAATACTTAAATTGGTTTAGGCAAAAGGATAGTAGTAAAATATTGACTTATGTGGCTAAAAAGTCCAGAGATGGTATGAGGGACAGCTTGATCCAGAGGCTCTAAGAGATCATCAGGATTACATTTCTTTCTATGTGGAGACAACCGTGGCTGCAACCAATATCATGTTCTCATGCATTGAAGATATAAAAGAGAACTTGCTTATTTTCCCCAGTAGAAAAATCCACACATATTCCTGAGCTAAATTTACTGCATCTGATTTTGTCATTGGTCATTCTTAAGCTAATCTCTGTGCTTAGGGCAATGTTATGCTTTACTTGTCCAAGTCTGGGTCATATGTTCACTCTTGGTAACAGGTTGAGGGAGTGGGTTGTCTTGTGCAATCCACGACTAATGATGGACATTAGTAGGTCTTCAAATAAAATGTAGCAAATTATTATCATGAGAAGGGGGACAGATGCTATATGGTAAAAAAAAAAAGTTATACTACAGTGTTTCTAATAGTTCAAAGTTTTTACAAGTGATATGGAATCCCTCTGTAGGAAAGTCATGTTGTTAGGGCAGAATGAATGGAAAAAATGCATATCAAATATTGAATTTTATGGCAAAGCATTTACAAATACCATTTTTTATCAAAGACCAAAATATGATTTTTGTTAGTTAGCTATATAAATGATGGATGATGAAAATAAGATAAACTATAATTGATGACTCAAAATAAATATAAAATGTTTATTTTTAAATGCTAAAATTTTTGAATATTAAAAATACTTGGTCCTGCTCTTTGGGAGGTAAGAAATTCTTCATTGAATTAAGAATCTAGCCTATGCTCCAATCCAGAAATTTCTGCCAAGAGTCTTATTTTGTGGAGGAAAGAAAGAATTGCTACCCAGAGCATCACTTTTTCTAAATGATCTCATAACAATGTAACACCATGTCAACATACTTCACGAGTCCCCTGGGTCAATAGTTCCAGGATTATTGTATTTGCTGGTCTGTATCTCTTCTCCTAGTATTTTGGGTTGTGTCTAAAATATGGGGCTGGTCATCAACTGATGAATGGATCAAGAAGATGTGGTATATATATACAATGGAGTACTATATGGCAAGGAGAAAGAATGACATATGGACATTTGTAGCAAAGTGGATGGACCTTGAGGGTGTCATGCTAAGTGAAATAAGTCAGGCAGAGAAGGATAGATACCTTTTGTTTGCATTCATAGGTCTAACAGGAGAGACCTGGCAGGGGACCATGGGGAGAGGAAGGGGGAAAGAGAGTGGGAGAGAGTGAGGGACACAGACCAAGGGAGACTACTGAATACTGAAAACGAACCATGGACTGAAGGGGGAGGGGGAGGGAGGGGGTGATGGTCATGATGGGGGGCACTTGTGGGGAGAAGCACTGGGTGTTATATGGAAACCAATTTGACAATAAACTATTAAAAAAAAGAAGTAAGAAAAAATACGGGGCTGGTATAATCTATTCAGTCCTCCTGCTGGCACTACTGACACAAAATTATTGGAAATAGAGTTTAGTTAGTAGGAAAGTTAACAGAAATTCCAACAGCGGAAAGTAAATGGAAACTGAAATCCTTCATGTCACTTTATGCCCATGGTTTAGATGTATTTCATCCCATCCTCGGTGTCTAAAGAGGGGGCACAACTTTTTTGGTCTTATGATGCCACTGATGTTAGAGAATTGTACACAATTTACCCCTGGCTAGAATAACTCATCTTTCCAGGTGTTTGCATACATTGCTCTTGATTCTGTCTCTTAAAGGAAATTAAGATTTTTTTGGGTCATTTTATGGCTGTCATTAATGGAAGACGTTTTTATCTTATTTTTTCCAGCTTTATTGAGATATAGTTAACATACAATCTTGTGTGAATTTAAAGTGTTTAGCATGCATTTAATGCAAAGTGATTACCACAATAAGGTCAGTTCACACATCTATCACCTCACAAAATTGCCATTTGTGTGTGTGTGTGTGTGTGTGTGTGTGTGTGTTTAACATTTATGATCTAATCTCTTAGCAACTTTCAAGTATATAATACAGTATTGTTAACTATAGCCACCCTGCTGTACACTAGATCACCAGAACATATTCGTTTTACAACTAGAAGTTTATACCTTTTGGCCAATATGTTTCCATCCCTTCTCACTCAGCCCCTGGCAACCACTATTCTATTCTGTTTCTATGAGTTCAATGTTTTTTCGGATTTTACATATATATGAGATCATACAGTATTTGTTTTTTTTCTAACTTATTTCACTTAGCATAATTCCCTCAAGGTCCATCCATATTGTTACAAATGGCAAGATTCCTTCTTCATATATATATATATATCACATTTCTTTGAATATATACTCAGAAGTGGGATTGCAGGATCATATAGTAGGTCTATTTTAAATTTTTTGAGGAAACTCCATAGCTGTTTTCCATAATGGCTATACCTGTTTACATTCCTATCAATAGTGCATAAGAGTTCTTTTTTCACAACACTCTCATCAACACTTGTTATTTCTTGTCCTTTGGATGATAACCATTCTAACAGGTGTGAGGTAATATCCCACTGTGGTTTCAACTTGCATTTTCCTAATGATTATGAGCCTCTTTTCATGTACCTGTTGGCCATCTGTATGTCTTCTTTGGAAAAAATGTCTATTCAGGCCCTTTAGCCATTTTTAAATTGGATTATTTATTTATTTTTGTTATTGATGTGTTAACATCCAAAATATATAGGGAACTCATACATTCAAGTTGATGGTGTCACTCTCCATTACTGGTGGAGATTTAAGCTAAGGCCTGATAAACTTTGAAAAGCAACTGATTAACCACAGGGGAAAAATATTTCACCAGAGGTGGAGCAGTTTTGACTTGGAGTCCACAGGTGAAAAGTAGCCTCAATACTGATGTTTCCTTCAGAGGCATAAAAGGATAGGATTTTTGCTTATTAAAAAAGAGTAGATTATGTTAATATTTTCATTGAGTATAAGTTTAACACCATTTCAAAATGAGTAAAAGAACTTTACTTTATGACTGATTGACTTTGGTTCTTTTAGAGTCTTTTGTATATTGGTAATGGTTACATTTCTATGTACTGATAGTAATATAACTCATAATACTATTACTAATAAACATAGGTGAATTTACTGAATGTTGACTATGTGCCATGTGTCTTATAATCATGTTTTAACATTTTTCTCAGCCCAGACTCCTGAGCAGAAAACCACTCCTGTATAACTAACTGTCTACTGGACATCTTCCCTTGAGTATTTTGAAGGCATCTTATCATCTTCAACCTCAAACTTTCCAGTATTCTGTGTTTTCTAAATTAGTAAGCTGCATCTTTTTTCACTCAGCCCCTTAGTCTTGGTTCTGGACATCAAATTTGGCCTGTTGTTTCTCTTCATCCTGACTGATGAAGCATCAAGCCCTTTATAGAAGTGAATTTTAGCGTTGCCGAATGCCTACCATTCTTCACCTACATGGCTGTCCCCTGGCTTATACCTTACCTGTTGCACTGCAAGAGGCTCTTAATGGATCTCTGTACATCCACCCTCGCTGTCTCTGACCTGTGCTCCACTTTGGAGCCAGAAACCTACGTTAAAGTGCCAATATGCTCATGTCACTTCTTTATGAAACACTGTTCTATAGAGAAATCATGTACCTTTCCATTCTGCTTCATGTGCTGTCTCCATTCTCATTTTATACTTCAGCACTTCTGAATATTCAGGTCTTAGTTTAGGAAACACTTCTTCAGAAGGATTTCCTTGATTCCTCACAATCATTTTGGTACATCTATCATAAATAGGCAGTACATTTTATTATTGTTTTAACACCTCAGGTTATATGTATGCTATCTTCCCTGTAAGACATACAACACATGAAGGAAGGAAATACAGTCATGCTCACTATAATATTTACGTTGTCTAGCATAATGCAAGCACTCTGCAAGTATTTTTTGAATGAATGAATAAATCCTACTTGGGTCCTCCAGTTCCAAACCTGGGCTCATTACATTATCCCAGACTGCTTTTAGATACATTTCTCTTTAATTTTCACATTATGAAGTTTAAATATTTGCCACAGGGCTCCAATAGGAATACTCAATATATTCAATGCAGACATTTACATTTTGTTTTCTAGTTTAGGCACTATCTCAGATTTTCATAGTAATAAATTTCTCTGGCTTTTTTTTTTAAATCCTTAGTAAAAAGATCAGAAAGGAATGGATGCTTTTGAGAGAACGTGATTAAAGCACATTTTAAATAGTGCTGGATTATCCTAAGGCAAATTAAAACTGTGCTTCAGGCGAAAGATTTTGAATATTGACATTTCTTGAGAAGGAAAAAAGTAATCCTGATGAAAAAAGTCAAAAATTTGTTAAACTTCCTAAAACTCTTCTTTATCATTGATTTTACTTTTAATTATACAAGAGGGCCCATAATATCAGGATCACTAACGGCCTTAACAGGATTCAATTTTGAATATTATTATTGAAGTAATTTGAATATTAGTATTTGATTTTCTACATTCTCTAAACCAAGGATCTTTCTCTTTTTGTAATAATAAATGAGTTGTATTCTATCTCAGATGCTATGGTGGGTATTTTACATGCATTCTCACTAATTTACATGATCGGGAAAGGTAGGCATTATGCTCCTAGTTTTATAGAAGAGAGAAAGGAGAGTGAGAACAGCCAGGCAACAGTAAGCTCCCAAGCCTGCACTCTCTCTGACAGGTCACACCGGTTCACTGTGTGTGACAAGGGATATGACTTCTTCCTCATCATATTCATCCTAGTAAGACAATTCCAATGCTGACAATGCGGTAGGATTGCATATATTGTTCCAATCTGCTTAAATTGGCTACTGTGCAAAACTGATGTGAAGCTCTAGCAGCTCAATAGAAAATCTATATGTTCCAACAGGATGCCCACAGGGAAGCAGCAGATCTCTAATTTGGAACAATCAGCACAACAGGGAGTGTGGCAAAGCTGTTTTGACGAAATATACAAGAGTTTCAGTCATTGTAGTTGACAGAAGAACTGAGATGTATAGTGGAAACTAAGCATTTTCTTTAGCATCAGTCATTGCACGGGTCTGGAGTCAGCAGCTAAATTTCCTTAATTCAGGGCCTGGTTATGTCACTAAGTGGCTGAATGATGTTATTTAGACAGAGACCAGTGTTCAGCATTCATAAAGCTATGGATAAAATTTGAATAATTGAAGTAGTTTCCATGGTAAAACCAGTTTGATCCAATGTAGTGACTGAATAAATCATATTTACCTGAGAAAGTTTCGAAGTACCTAGAATGAACTGGGGAAATGCTTCAATTGTAATTTGTGGCAGGGGCTTTCTGAAGAGGTGGTATACCTTAACCTTTTAGAATTTTTTGGCTTCCTCCCCTGAGGCAGGCCCTTGATGTGATATGGGTCAGGCCCAGCTCTTTTCCTTTAGTGGTGCTGGTATATTCTGGATGCCCAGAAAAATAATGGGCCTGAGCTAGAGTTGGATACAGTGTCAAGGAGAACCCAATATGTAAATGTTTGTAGGGATTTCTGAAGAAATGTATAAGAAAGGTAGTAAGAAAAGTTACTAAATCATGTGGTAATTTAGTGAATGTAAAATGAATATCTAAAACCAATGAGCCACCATTATCCCAAAAGTAGAGTGATAACATTTTCCCTTAGTTTTAATTTACTAGAAAATTTCCTCTTTCTCCTTTTTTTAAAAGTTCTTCTTTTCACAAATTTAAGGGGGCACTTTATTTTCATTAAAAAAAATTTTTTTTAACGTTTTCTTTCTTTTGAGAGAGAGAGAAAGACAGAGCCTGAGTCAGGGAGGGGCAGAGTGAGAGGGAGACCAGAATCTGAAGTAGGCTCCAAGCTCTGAGCTGTCAGCACAGAACCCAAAACGGGGCTCAAACTCATGAGCCCGCGAAATCATAACCTGAGCCTAAATCTAGATGCTTAACTGACTGAGCCACCGAGGCAGCCCTAGCACTTTCCTTTCTCAGACAACCCTCTGTTGACTATTAGCTGTCTCCCTAACTGTCTTAGTGAATTTTCATTCCTTAAGACACAGCTTGTCTGACTGACTTTCTATTTGGTGCTTCTTCCCTGTTTATGTGAGCTTCAGTGAGTTCCAGTGACACTGCCTATTATAACAATTTAACACGTAGCTAATTCTGTAGTTGCAAAAGCACCAACTTTCTCAATAGCATGAAACATGATGTTTGGAATATAGTGCTAATAAGGCCAAGTGATTTTTTCCTAACTATAGGTTAATTATTATCACTCAGAGAAATCATCCATTTTTAGGGTATCATTAGGGATAATAATCTCTGACCCCAGAGATTGAGCATGTTATTGCATATAAGGTAAAGCAAAGCTTGTCCATATCCCCTGCTCTCCAATCTCCATTCTCTCCACAGAAAGAGTGAATAAACACTAAGGAAAAAGGCTAGCCAGCATTTCTCAGCTTCCACTGCAGCAAGGTGTGCCATGTGCCCAAAGCTACACTGTACGGGTGGGAATGAGAAGCTGGAAGAACCTGAGTACCTAAGCCTCAGAGCAGGAGAGCCCAACCCTGCACTGCCTATCTCCAACCTTCTCCTTGAAAAAGAGATTAAGTCCTGTCTTGTTGAAGCCAATGTTATTCTGGGTCTCTGTTACTCAAGAGTGGCAATAAAAGATTCAAATCCTAAACGGTTTTATTAAAAAGAAAGAGTGTGTTCCAAATTCAGGATATGTGCTGTTGAAGCCAGAACTATGAGGGAAAGAGTGTGAATGTCTCATTAAACTACTGTTGATCTAATTTAGAACTAATGCCTTTGGAATATTAGTCAAAATAATGAAAATACTTGAGCACGATACTTAATAAGTGAGCATTCAGGATTATAATTTTCATTAACTTATTAAATTTAACAAAAAATTTTTCAGTGCTGATATTAGATTAAATGAGAACATACATAGTTCACTTGATTAAGTATCAAGTACATAATGATTGCACAATAACAATTATATTTTCCTCCTTCTAATTAAAAGCAGTGTGTTTCCTTTAAAAAACTCTTGCTATTTAGTTTTGTTATAAATATCATTGCAAAATAGTGTAATAGTGACTTTCCCTGACCTAAAAGCTGCCGCAGTGTAAAAACACTCAGATAATCTGGTTACACTCCTTTAGAATAATTTTTTTCTAAACATACAGGTTGTTTTATTTAAAAGTAGCACTTTTTCCCCCCACTATTATACATACTTAACAATTGGCTGTCAACAAACCATCCCTCTTGGAAGTGGTGCCCTCATGTGGTGATTGTCCCCTCCGACTCTGACACTGGGTTTAGCCAGGTGATTTGCTTTGGTCAATGGGACATTAGCAAACACATGGCAAGAAGAAGCTTGATATATATTTACACGCTGGAGCTTACTTTTTTAGAATGTTGCTGCCCCCACTTGAAAAGGCTAGGATTAGCTTCCTTAAGGATGAAAGATCACAAGGAGAGAAGAGTCCAGTTGCCCCGGCTCTCCCACTGAGCCTAACCCCCAATAACCCTCCAGCTGAAGACAGCTGTTTATGTGAGTCTGGGTGAGATCATCAGAAGAACCAAAGTCATGAAAAATAATAAATTATTATTGTTTTACACAAGTAAAATCTGGGATGATTTGTTTCTCAGCTGTAGATAACAGATACATTCATACACACAAACTTCTTGTAAGTGTAAAAAGTATATTTGTATTTCATAAGAAGAGATGGATTATATATTGATATCACCTCAGAAAAAAAACCCCACTTATCTCATCTTTTATGTGTTTGACAGAAATTATAGGAAACTATTAACTACTTGGGTATTGTGTAAGCTCTGACCAAAGACTGATGCTTTCTTTGGTTAGCTGCATTAGGGAGCTATCCATACAATGATGCTTTTTAAAATTATAGAATAATGCGTCATAAAAACTTTTAAGTATTTTGTATTTTAATTTCAGAAACTTTAGTAGAAGCTAAAATTCAAGATGGGAGACAGAAAGAGAGAAAGAGAATGAGATTGTCAATCTGACTATATTTTAAAGAAGCAGATGTCTGAGGAACCAATCACACGGCACACTACACTATTTGCCTCTTTTCTGAGATATCCCTGTGTGTTTATTCCATGAGTGAAAGACATGGTTGGAAGCTATTAGATATGGAATTAATAGGCATACTAGGCAGTATCAGGTTCCCATTTGCTTATCTATCATGACGATCTGCTTTCAAGACGACTGTTTCCTAGATGTTGTATCATAAAGTATTTTTAAGATGTATAGAAACAAAATACGTATATTATTTATATTTAACTAGTATTTGCTCCATAATTTCAAAATTCCTGTTCCAGCTATAAACTGGCTGTTCTGATTGTGAAATAAATGACAGGCAGGGATACTCACCTCTATCCTAACGAGGACAGCTTTGTGAAATAAATGAAATTACAGGGCACCTGGGAGGTTCAGCTGGTGGAGTATACAGCTCTTGATAATAACTGACACTTTTATAGCAAAGTATCCATTTTATTATAGTTTTGTTACTTTGATAATTCATTTTTATATTTATTCCAAGGATATGCATAATATGGTGGCTAAATGCTGAGTCTGAAAGACAGAATACCTGAATTCTAGACCCAGAAGTTACAAGGCTTAGTCACATGACTTGTAAGCAAGTAATTAAACTTCTATAATTAGCTTTCACTTTATTATTTTTATTTTTTAGCTTTCACTTTAAAACATGAGTTTAACAACATCTCTCTTTTCTTCCAAGATTTTTGAAAAACCAAGCAAGATCACAGATGTGAAGGTATTACTTGATATTAATAATACCTTATAATTTAGAGTAAATAATAAAGTATTTAAAATCTTCTCAATAGTTCTTAAGTATGTATGCATTATAAATTTTTGACCCAGTACATTGAAGATAATCCTATGGACAGTGGACTAAGAAATCATCATCTCTCTATGTATTTAACAGAATAGTATTGAGGAGACACTAAAAACCTTTAAATCTAGAGAAATAAAAGCCTGAGGAAATGACGCATTATTATAAAAGATCCTGTGTCCACTCTGGGGACTTTCCAAAGTCACAGTAGAATTATTATGGCTTTTTAAAAAAAATTTTAATGTTTTATTTATCTTTGATACAGAGAGAGACAGAGCATAGAGGGGGAGGGGCAGAGAGAGAAGGAGACACAGAACCCGAAGCAGGCTCCAGGCTCTGAGCTGGCTGTCAGCACAGAGCCTGACGCGGGGCTCGAACCCACGAGCGTGAGATCTGACCTGAGCCGAAGTCAAAGGCTTAATCGACTGAGCCACCCAGGCGCCCCTATCCTGGCTTTTTAAAAAAGTGTATTTAAACATGATGTGAACCTTATTAAAAGTGACATTTAATCTACTTTGCTGCATTTCCATTATAACTGAATTTCTTGCTAATATATCTTGGCTTTTGATAAGTAAAATGTTTATTATGTCTTCTGAACGCTGAGTTTTCTTTGTACAGCGAAGACTTTGGAAAAAATATCCTAGAATATACAGAACAAATATTACAGACAATGTTATTTGCATACCATCAATCTTATGTTTGACTTTAAAAACATTATTTGAATCGTTTGCATGAAAACAAAAATCTTTGCCTTTTAAAGATTTTATCTCCTCCTGCTGCTCTTTATCTTATACTGGATTATGACTTCAAGTGAGGGAAACACAGCAGGAACAGATGAACTCTTAAAAATAAAGATCCTGTTTTCATGCAAATACCTCTAATAATTAAAACAGAGAAATAGGAGAAGTACAATTCCTACGCAAATTCTCTGGCAAAATCCAATAGGGTTTTTCTGAGAATGAAAAGGCTTTCATGTTCTGATTTAACAACTGAAGCCAGTGGAGTTTGCATATGTTACTTTGATCTTTAAAACTCTATGTGGTCGGGTGCTAGTGACTTTCCCTGAGGCATCTGGTTTCCTACAGTCCTCTTTCTCAAGAGGCTAAGGGGAAACTAAACAACTGATTTTTGGTCATAGTTTAATTTGCAAACATTTGCTGTTAGTCTAAGATGACAATAATAGTGAGTGTGGTTTATAGAGACATGTGTATGTATATAGATCTAAATTGTTACAACACTTCATACATTTTTGATTAGCTATATAAATTAAAAGATATTTCTTTGACAACACAGTGGTTTTCAATCATTTAAAAAATGGGAATCAATTTTTGTTATCAAATAATTTTAAGTCCCCATCTACCTGATAAATGCTCTATTTTTATTTATCCTTACTTTGGACAATCCTTATTGTGTTATATAGATGTGTGAACCTTTTTTCTTAGCTGGCTTAATTCAGTGGTCTTCCCCAAATTGCCAAGTCCGTGTATCTGATTTAATTATTTATTGCTCATCTCTGCTCTGTGTGGTGTCTACAGAGGCTGTTGGACCTGTTTCCATGATGACTTGCTCACATGGTCACCAAAGTTGGGTGCTGGCTGGTGGCTGGGAGTTCAATGGACCCTAATTAGCGAGGAGCCTAATTTGCTTTCTATGTGGGTCTTTACTATAGGGTTCTTGGGCTTCCTCACAGCTTGGATGCAGTGTTCTAAGAGAAACTATCCCACAAGACAGAACTAGAAGCGACTGGTCACATCATTTTTCCCATACTTTATTGGTCAAATGTTCACAGAATCAAAAGTCAGAAACTGTTGTTGGGGAGTTGTTGCACAAAGAAAACCTTTATTTACAGCAAATAAGGAGATCAAAGGGAATGGCTTTCCAAAGCCTTGAATCGCTGAGAGAGGATGAAACAGATCCTTTCGTTTAGGGTTTGAATGAATATTTAGATGAGGAAGCCTTGTCATTGTACGTAGTAGAAGCAGGTAAAAGGTCCCATAAGTGCCTTAAGGAAACATGCCCATACGTACATTGTATGTAAATGAGGCTGAGGCTCCTTCTCGGGTGGAAATCTTAGTATTATAAGAAAAGGTAATGGTAAGTCATTCCAGAGGTCACCCTTTGCTGCATCTGCACAGACTTAAGTTGGTGGTCCAGGCCTGCAAGAGATCTTGTCAGGGCAGCTGCCATCACTTAAGGGGTGGTTTTGGGTTTCCTTTTGTCTGAGTTAAGAGGTAAGTCAGAAAGAAGAGCTTAGGAAAAAACATAAGAGCAATGTTAATAAGTACAAGCCCATGGGCAGTAGTGTCAAGTCTTATGGTTTCCTTGGTGACAAACCCACCCGGATTCAAGGGAGGGGACATGGATCCCAGTTATTGATAAGAAGACTCTCAGAACTTTTGGTCACTCTTAATGCAGCACAGTTTATTTTTAAAAATGAATCAGGAATTAGATATTGGTAATCATGCCTTACCTCATTCTTTCAAAAAATTGGCAACCTGTGCCAGTCACTCCAGTGGGCACAGCACATTCAGGAAGCTCTTTCTCTTTCCTGTGCTAGGGGCTGCCCAAGTTACATAACAACTCTGCACCTATGCAAACTACCACAGAGTCGTTTATCATGTAGTACCAGTGTGCAGGGAATTGAACCTCGCAGTGACACTAGCCCTCACTCCCTCTGATTGAGGTCCGTGATGACATTCAGGCCTTCATTAGGAATACTCAGAACTCCGGCAGCAACTGTAAGCAAAGGGTAATGGAGGGAAATCCTGTAATAAAGGAAGTTATGGGATTAATGAAAGGTTCCTGTTTCTCATCCTCTTCTGAAACCTCTTTCATCCTCATCTGTAAAGTCTGTCCTCTTTTCTGCCCACACCGTCATGAAGTGCACTGATTTTTTTTTTAATTTTTTCTATGGTTGGTGAGATTCCTTGTCAGTCCTTTGCCACAACTTTGTAATGAGCAAGAGGCCTTACCTGAAAAACAAGTGTAAACTCAAACAAAGAATACTGGATTTGGTATTCAAATGAGTGGAGTGTCACTATTTTCTAGATGTGAGGACTTATAATTGACTTCCCAAAGTAATGATTTTGTGGTGTAGGTAAGCTAAGCTTGTGTAGTGGTCACTATTTCAGCAGATAGCATCACCAGGATACATGAATGTCATTTGGGACAAAAGTTAACCTTTGCAAATAGGCCCTGCTTTCTTCCCAGATCTTCAGGTACTTGCAGCCTCATACCTAGTACTTCTTTCTTCCTGATACCTCAGGCTTAAGGTAAAGTTCCCAAATCTACCTGCTACTCTTCTACTCTATCTATATATACAGATATCTGTCCAGTGTGACTTAGGCTTATTCATGTTTAAATAGATTGGAGGTAGATGGAGGAGATCACCTCAGTATAAAAACAAAAGCAAAAACAAAAAAAATATGACAATGACACTCTGACCTCTAAGGTCAGACCTCTAAGCAGATTGCACTTTCCTCTGAAACAGAAACAACCAGCCGGGGCAATCCTGAAAATGTTATGCTTCTCAATTACAAATGACTAAAACCAAGTTTGTAAGAATGTTCTATTCTTATTTAACCATACAGTTTTAGTTATTTCTGTCATATTTTACTTTTATGATAGATAATGAACAATGCAGAAGAAGCAAGTTGATTTTCAGCTGTCTGATTGCCTATAAACCTGATAAGAGCCATTCATTTTTTGTTATAAATTCAAACAAATACAGGACTATGTAAACATATCAGTAGTTCTAGAATCCCTTCCTGGTATTTGCACATGATCATAGCACAATCAGATGTTCTCCTAAATATGAGAGTGTGGGCCTCTCATGGCCAGTGAAGACACATTCATGAATGGTATTGACTACACTCAGACCAGCCTTGTCAATCTGCCCCTGGGTGTATTTCTCCTATTCTAGAGCATTACCTTAAAGTATCATCCATTTGTTTAGGGTAATTCACTGTTTTTAGATTAAAACTGTTTTAACTGTAAATTACTCAAATAGAATGTTAAGATGAATAGTGCATTAATGAGCAGGCTAAAATTGGTGACATTTGAGGGATGACTCTTTCTTCTAGAGCCTTCTTTTCGTCCTAATCATTTCCCCTTTGGTCCCCTAGATGTGCCAGTTTTCCTTTCTCCTCCTGCTCTTCGATTCCCTCCAGATTTAGGGCAAACTATTTTTACTTAAACTTTGTTTTTTATTAATGGCACAACTTTAGATAATAATGAGAACTTTACTAGCCTCACACCTTCTGTGTTCTGACTCTAAAAAAAGTGAATTTTAATTAGTATGCTTCTCGATGCCACAGAATTGGCCACAGTGAATTGGAAAAAGATTTCTTTTTCTAAAAACCTTTACTGAATGAGCTATCTGATTGACCATTGGATATTAACAAAGTCCTGTGGTGTGAGACACCCAATTTAGAAGCAGTAATAATGAAAAGGTGAAGAAAGGAAAGACTGCCTGTGTCGACTACAAAAAATGAGATAAAAACATTTCTTAAAGCCTTTACTATTTTATTAACACTATCTTTCCCTAATTTAAAACTTCCATTGGATTTGAAAAGAATAGTGAAGACTAAAGAGAATATGGGATTAAAGAATTATTTTTTGGTTGAATAGCTGGACATCGCTCACTAGAGCAAATACTGTTACGTCTCCACCCAAAGCATTCTTGTTCTATGGCAGCCCACAGTTTGGGCACTCAGTCCCATTAATCTGATTCCCTGCAGGGCTATACCATAATTACATAGGCTTAAAATATGCATAACAGATATTTGCTCATTTCTGTTCCATTACATCTAGTTAACTTTCCCCTTCTAATATAGTAACTGTATCAGCAAAGTGTTTGATTGTTCAACCAAATCATATTTAATTTAATGGGTCAAGTTGGTTGGGCCATAAGGTACTCATATATTTGATCAAACATTGTTCCTGTGAGAGTGTTTTTGGATATTAACATTTATTTATTTATGTATTTATTAATTTTTTTTTGAGAGAGAGAGAGAGACAGTTTGAGCAGGGGAGGGTCAGAGAGAGAGAGGGAGACACAGAAGCAGAAGCAGACTTTAGGCTCTGAGCTAGCTGTCAGCACAGAGACCGATGCAGGGCTCAAACTCATGAATTGTAAGATCATGACCTGAGCTGAAGCCGGACGCTTAACCAACTGAGCCACCCAGCCATACAGGCACCCCTGGATATTAACATTTAAACCAATGCACTTTTAGTAAAGCAGATGCCCTGTATAATGGGAGTAGGCCTCATTCAATCAGTTGAAGACTTGAAAACAAAAACAAAAACATAAAGACCATCCTCCCCACACAAGAGAGAATTCTCCAGCAGATTTTCTCTATCTGCATCATTGGCTCTTTCTGGCTCTAGCTGACTGTCTTGAGACTAAAATAGGAATATTGGCTATTGGAGATATATCTACATATATCTGTATATATATTTGCTTATAGATAGATAGATAGATAGATAGATCTCCAATAGCCAATATTCCATATGTGTGTGTGTGTGTGTGTGTGTGTGTGTGTGTACACTAAAATTGGAATATTGGCTATTGGAGATATCTATCTATACATATATTTGCTTATATATATGTATGTATATATATATGTGTGTGTGTGTATATATATATATATATATATATATATATATCCAATAGCCAATATTCCAATTTTAGTGTACACATACACACACAACACACACACACACACACACACACACACACACACGGCCCTCCATGGAGTAAGATCCATTTTTGTTCTGGCCAGCAGTAAAGCTATCTCTAGTTCTGGCTGTAAATTTCATTTAGTCCTGGGCCTGGTGGTCCACTCAGTAGATCTTGATACATAAATATTTTACCTCTGCCACAGTGACCATCACTAGCATCACCTTTAGCAAGCTTGCTAGCCAAGTAACATCTGCTTTCTTCTTTCTCCTCTCCTCCTCTTACCTCTTCTCTTCCTCCTCTTTCCCCTTTGTCCTCCTTCTCCCCTTTTTCCCCCTTCCCCCTCCTCCTCCCTCCTACTCTTCCACCTCCTCCTCCATCTCCTCCTCCCCTTGTTCATCATCTTCTTCTTCTTCTTCCTCCTTTTTCTCCTTCTCCTTCTCCTCCTCCTCCTCCTCTCCCCCTCCTCCTCCTCCTCCTGCTTCTGCTTCTTCTTCTTCTTCTTCTTCT
This sequence comes from Suricata suricatta, assembly GCF_006229205.1. Lineage (NCBI taxonomy): Eukaryota > Metazoa > Chordata > Mammalia > Carnivora > Herpestidae > Suricata > Suricata suricatta. Next base: position 60,097,664 of record NC_043700.1, read on the forward strand.
TCTTCTTCTTCTTCTTCTTCTTCTTCTTCTTCTTCTCCTAATAAGCTCCACACCCTATATGAGGCTAGAACTCATGTCCCCAAGATCAAGAATGGCATGCTCTACCAACTGAGCCAGTCAGGAGCTCCACATCTTCTGTCTTCTAGTTCTACCTACAGCACATGGGATTTTGGGTACCTTTGATACCACATGTGAATCTACAAAGATTTTTGGAATATTACCTCCAGACCACCCTCTGCCCAAATATGCTGTACCATTCCTCTCATATTACCACTTTGTGTTGATGTAAAGTGCTATTCAGAGAGGTGTCCTTTATGAGGTGAGAGCAGGGTACAGGAGCCATCTGAGTTAGACGTTCAATGAGGTTTCTATATTCTCAACACAAATGAGGAGGAAGGGATCCTGAACATAATTCCTTTTAATATCATTTAATAAAAGGGCCCTTACATACAAAGGGAAACCTATCAGTGTGGTTACAGACCTATCTACTGAAACTTGGCAGGCCATAAAGGAATGGCAGAGCTGGAGTCCAGCTCCAGGTCCCCCTGAAGGAGAGATGGCATTGGCAAAAAAAAAAAAAAAAAAAAAAAAAAGAGAGAGAGAGAACAAGGAGCCTCGGCTTTCTTTCTCATTCACCAGGCAGGCATCCTTCTATACTCTGTCGGTTTTTGTGTCTTTATTTATAGGTTAAGTGATAACGGGACATCAGCAGGTGGAACTTTTACAACGAACAAATCTCTGTGATAGGATGCTTTGAAAAGTGTACAGATACAAGATTTACAGAGGTATTCTGGTAAAACTATCCTAATTACAGTGAGCAGTAAATTCCACAATTAAGACAGGATGTTCTAAGTGAAAAATATACATATTTGTTTATATCAATGATGCTAAGATTAAGTCATAGTTTGAGTGATATATAGACTGGTTGGGAGTCATCTCATCTGGCTTGCAAGAGGAAGAATGTATCTGGACTGATGGATAGATTGCTTGTGTAAACCCTTTTGTTTAATGCTGAGGGTGTAAATACCATAGGGGCCCTAAATGTGTCAGCCCTTATATATGGGTATGTTTTAGTTATTCTTACCCATCGTCATCATCCATCTTCATTAAGGATGTCAGTGTAAGGGCAGGTATTTGTGGCATCAATTAGCAAAAAGGTATGTGCAGTAACATGTTTGGTCCTTGTCTGTTTCATATTTCTAGGTTAGGCTCTTCTTCTCTGGGCCAGAGTTAATTGTAACTCTTGCGTTTTTAGCCCCCATTATAATTCATGTCTTGGGTCTGCAAAGCTTATTAGAAGAGCCTTTTGGCAAACATCTGCAGTGCTTTGTCTAAAATCCTCTTTGTAGAGTATACACTTCTTCTCATGAGGTATCTGTGTGGGGAATATAGATCTTACTTGGAACATTGTGAGGCCTAATCAATAACAACAGTCCCATTCCCAATATGAGCCAATAATAGAAGGAGATACCAGTTATACCAGTTTCGCTTCATGGTAGGAGCTGTGCAAACGTCTGCTATTTCCTTGCCATGACTGTGTCATCCACCAAGGCTGACACAGCTCCCAGAATGGCAGGAAATCTTCAGTGTGATGAACAGAATAATTATGCAGTCAAGAATCCCTTATCCAGCAAGCCTGTCATTCAAAATAGAAGGAGAGAAAAAGGTTTTCCCAAATAAACAAAAATTGAGAGAATTTATAACCACCAAACCAGGCCTACAAGAAGTCCTAAGAGGGACTCTGTGAGGGAAAGTTTGCAAGGAATACAAGGTACCAGGGACACCACTACAAGCATGAATGCTACAGAGAACACAATGAATCTAAGCCCATATTTTTCAATAATAACACTGAATGTAAATGGACTAAATGCTCCAATTAAATGATACATCTATTTGCTGTCTACAGGAGACTCATTTTAGACCTGAAGACACCTTCAGGTTGAAAGTAAGGAGATGGAGAAATACCTAATATGTGAATGGAAGTTAAAAGAAAGCAGAGTAGCCATACTTATATCAGACAAACAAGACTTTAAAGTAAAGGCAGTAACAAAAGATGAAGAAGGACATTATATAATAATTATAGGGTTTCTCCATCAGGAAGAGCTAACAATTATAACCATCTATGTGCTGATTTGGAAGACTGAAATACATAAAACAATTAATCACAGACAGAAACAATCTTATTGATAAGAATGTACTAATTTCAGGGGATTTTAACTCCACTTACAGCAATGGATAGATCAACCAGTCAGAAAATCACTAAAGAAACAATAGACCTGAACGACACATTGGAACAGATAAATTTGACAGATATACTTAGAACTCTACATCCTGAAGCTATGGAATTCACTTTCTTCTCAAGTGTACATGGCACATTCTCCAAGATAGATCACATACTGGGTCATAAAGCAGTCTTCCATAAATATAAATGAACTGAGATCATACCATGCACACATTCAGATCACAATGCTATGAAACTTGAAATAAATCACAGGGAAAAAGTCTGGAAAACCTCCAAAAACATGGAGGTTAAAAGCCACCCTACTAAAGAATGACTAGGCCAATCAGTCAATTAGAGAAAAGATTAATAAATATATGGAAACAAATGAAAATGAAAATACAACAATCCAAACTCTCTGGGATGCAGTAAAGGCAGTCCTAGGAGGAAAGTACATAGCCATCCAGACATATTTCAAGAAACTAGAAAAAGCACAAAATCAAAATCTAACAGAACACCTAAATGAACACAGAGGGGAGCAGCCAGAGCACCCCAAACCAAGCACAAGAAGAAAAATAATAAAGATCAGAGCAGAAATCAATAAAAAAATAGAGAATAAAAAAAAACCCCAACAGTTGAAATGATCAATGAAACCAAGAGTTGGTTTTTTGAGAAAATACAAAAAAATGATAAACCTCTAGCCAGGCTCCTACGAAGGGAAAGAGAGAGCACCCAAATAGACAAATATACAAATGAAAATGGATCTATTACAACAAATCTCTCAAAAATACAGGCAATTATCAGGGAATACTATGAAAATTTATGTGCCAAAAAACTGGTAAACCTAGAAGAAATGAACAAATTCCTAAACACACATGCACTATGAAAATTCAAACGGGAAGAGATAGAAAATCTGAACAGACCCATAACCAGTGAAGAAATCAAATCAGTTATCAAAAATCTCCCAACGAATGAGAGCCCGGGGCCAGATGGCTTCCCTGGGAAATTCTACCAGACATTTAAAGCAGAGTTAATACCCATTCTTCACAAGGTATTCCAAAAAATAGAAATAGGAGGAAAACTTCCAGAGTCATTCTACGAAGCCAGCATCACTTTGATTCCCAAACCAGACAGAGACTCAACAAAAAAAGAGAACTACAGGTCAATATCCTTAGTGAATATAGATGCAAAAATTCTCAGCAAGATATGAGCAAGTCTAATTCAACAGCATATAAAAAGAATTATCCACCATGATCAAGTGGGATTCATTCCTGGGTTACAGGACTGGTTCAATATTCACAAATTCATCAATGTTATACATCACACTAACAAAAGAAAAGATAAAAACCATATCATCCTGTCGATAGATGCAGAAAAAGCATTTGACAAAATACAGCATCCCTTCTTAATAAAGACCCTTGAGAAAGTCAATATAGAAGGAATTTACATAAATATCATAAAAGCCACTTATGAGAAGCCCACAGCTAATATTATCCTTAATGGGGGAAAACTGAGAGCTTTCCCCCTGAGATCAGGAACACAACAAGGATGCCCACTCTCACCACTGTTGTTTAACATAGTGCTGGAAGTCCTAGCATCAGCAATCAGACAACAAAAGGAAATAAAAGACATCAGAATTGGCAAAGATGAAGTCAAACTTTCACTTTCAACAGATGACATGATACTCTACATGGAAAACCCGACCAACTCCACCAGAAGTTTACTAGAACTGATTCATGAATTCAGCAAAGTCTCAGGGTACAAAAACCAATGTACAGAAATTGGTTGCATTTTTATACACCAATAATGAAGCAACAGAAAGAGAAATCAAGAAACTGATCCCATTCACAATTGCACAAAAAACAATAAAATACCTAGGAATAAACCTAACCAAAGATGTAAAAAACCCGTATGATGAAAGCTATAGAAACCTTATGAAAGAAATTGAAGAGTACACAAAGAAATGGAAAGCATTCCATGTGCATGGATTGGAAGGATAAACATTGTTAAAATGTCATTATTACCCAAAGCAATCTACACATTCAGTGCAATCCCCATCAAAATTGCACCAGCATTCTTCTCAGAGCTGGAACAAACTATCCTAAAATTCAGATGGAGCCACAAAAGACCCCAAATAGCCAACGTTATATTGAAGAAGAATACCAAAATGGGAGGCATCACAATCCCAGACTTTAGCCTCTACTACAAAGTGGTAATCATCTAGACAGTAGGGTATTGGCACAAAAACAGACACATAGACCAATGGAATAGAATAGAGAACCCAGAACTGGACCCACAAATGTATATGGCCAATTAATCTTTGACAAAGCAGGAGAGAGTATCCAATGGAAAAAAGGAATGCCTCTTTAACAGATGGTGCTGGGGGAACTGGACAGGTACATGCAAAAGAATTAAAAAAGACCGCTTTCTTACACCATACACAAAAATTAACTCAAAATGGATGAAGGACCTCAATGTGAGACAGGAAACCATCAAAACCCTCGAGGAGAAAGCAAAAAACAACCTTCTTGACCTAAAGCACAGCAGTTTCTTTCTTGACATATTACCAAGATAAAAATCTTCTGCACTGCAAAGGAAACAACCAAGAAAACTAATAGGCAACCATGGAATGGGAAAAGATGGTTGCAAATGACATATCAGATAAAGGGCTAGTATCCAAAATCTACAAGGAACTCACCAAACTCCAAACCTGAAAAATGAATAATTTAGTGAAGAAATGGGCAGAAGACATAAATAGACACTTTTCCAAAGAGGGCATCCAGATGGCCAACAAACACATGAAATGATGATCAGCGTCACTTATCATCAGGGAAATACAAATCAAAACCACACTGAGTTACCACCTCATGCCAGTCAGAGATCAAGTTGGTTTCCATATAACACCCAGTGCACTTCCCCACAAGTGACCTCTTCTCTGTCCATCACCACCCTTGGCTAAAATGAACAAATCGGGAGGCTATAGGTGCTGGCGAGGGTGTGGAGAAACGGACACCCTCCTACACTGTTGGTGGGAATGTAAACTAATTCAGCTGTTATGGAAAACAGTGTAGAGGTTCCTCAAAAAATTAACAATAGAACTCCCCTAAAAAACAGTAATAGCACTGCTAGCAATTTACCCAAAGGTTCCAGAAGTGCTGATGCATAGGGGCACATGTACCCCAATGTTCATAGCAGCACTTTCAATAGTCAAATCATGGAAAGAGCTAAATGTCCATCAACTGATGAATGGATCAAGATGATGTCGTTTATCTATACCATGGAATACTACATGGCAATGAGAAAGAATTAAATCTGGCCATTCGTAGCAATGTGGATGGACCTCGAGGGTGTCAGGCTAAGTGAAATTAGTCAGGCAGAGAAGGACAGATACCATGTTTTCACTCATAGGTCTAACAGGGGAAACTTAACAGAGTACCATGCAGGAGGAGAAGGTGGAAAGAGAATTAGGGAGAGGGAGGGAGGCAAATCACGAGAGGCTCTTGAATACTGAAACCAAACTGATGGCTGAAGTGGGAGGGGGACAGGGGAAGGGTGGTGATGGACATAGAAGAGGGCACTTGTGGGGAAGTGTTATATGGAAACCAACTTGACAATAAACTAAAAAAATACAGAACTTTATAAACATTTTCTTTAGGTATGTGGCTCCTTAACATAATATTATCTTCAAAGTGATTAGATAGCCCAAATGAATTTGAGACTATGTCATAGTTAACAGTAATTATCAAACTTTGCCAGTGGGTCTTCACTTTCAGTTGAATGTTATACAGTTTACTAATGTCTATTACTACATTTTATATAACACGATGATTTACTTATTATTTTTAAATATCTTGAAATTGAAATAGGTTTTTCTATGGTTGATGATTTTGAGAATATTGTGCAGCATGTATTAAAGAAGGTTTATGTTGTACATGAACTTTTTCCATAGGAATACTCTGACCATTGCAGGGGCTGGTGGAAAAAGAAGAAAGTCTAAGTTTAATAGCTAGCATTTAATGTTCTGGTCCAAAGAGGCATAGGAACTCAGTTATACATGAACCAATGGGTTCTAACTTGGCTCTCTAGGCGTTGTAAGAGTATGGGGTGACCAGATATGAAGTTGGGTGGGTGACACAATTAAGATGTGGGAAAGAAGAGAAAAAGAATCACAGAGATATGAGAATCTGTGTCTTAGGTAGGGGATTCTTGAGAGACAGACACTATGCAAAGTCCTGATTAGTTACACTGGGGTCAGAAAGGGCTACAATCCTAGTGGGGGACATGAAAATCCACTGACAATCTTACTAGAGCTGAGAAAATATGGTAAGAGATAAAGGGAAGCTGTGGTCTGAGAGAAGGAAGGATTTAGGACACTCTTCCTTAATGTGGTCCCAGCCTTGGCAGAAAGATTAATTCTACAACTCATTGCTAACATGAAGGAGTCTGTGATCAATGCTAAATCAGAAATGAATGGTGCCAAGCATGAAGATTGCAGATTCAGTATATGACTACAGCTTTGAAAGACTGGTAACTATCAGAGAATAAGCATAGATGTTTAAAAAAGAGATATTCTTCTCTTCATCTAGTCCTCATTTAAGGGTTGATATTTGTAATTACTAAAATACATGAAAACTATGGGGGACATCCCTACTATTTTCTCTGTCATTTATTTATTCAACAAGTTAGTACTGGGCTTCCACAAAGTTATGGGAACTGAGGATATGGAGCTTAACGAAACAGGCAGAATTCCTGCCCTCACTGAACAACCTTTCTCATGATGGAAGAGATTGCAAGCTAGTAAGTAAACAAATAATCAAGAAATGTCATCGTATGATAGACTGTGAAGGAAATGAACTAGATAAACGGACAGAGAGTGGCCAATTAGAGGGCACTTTAGGTAGGATAGTCAGAGAAGGCATCTGTGAAGAGGCAACTATTGAGCAGAAGTGTCAATGATAAGCTGGGATTGGTCATGGCAAGATCAGAGACATCTCAAGGAAAACACTTAAAGAAAATCTTGTATTGGTTGAGTTATATTGAGAAAGCTTGTGAGGCCAGACCATAGTGAGAGAGTGAAGAGGCATCCATTAAAAAGTAGATGAGAATGAGACCATGAGCCTAGGAAGTTATAGTAAGGAATCAAGATTATATTGTAAGTACAGACAAGCCATCAGAAGGTTTTTAGCAGTAGTGTGACTATAATGGTTTTTTTCCCCCTCTTTTTGGAAAGATGGTATTGAACAGAGGAGATTGTTTGCCAGTTTTCTACACTGTAAGGGTACAATTTTTCCCTCTCCATGCACTAGTCTTTGTAAGCAGGTTATTAAGTCCAGCTAATATTCAGGAGGAGGAAAATTAAGCTCCACTCCCTAGAAGGGGTTATTTATATATTTTTGAAATTATTTGGGCATTGCTTTATGCATGTTATATATTTCATTCTCATTATGGGCTACATGTGCTACCATATCCTGAATTTATGATTGAGAAAACTGTTGCATGGAGAGGTCATTTAACCTTATCAAATTTACCCGCTAGATTTGATACAGAGCATCTACTTCCACAAGGTGTTTTTTATTCCCTACTATTACTTTTGTTTCCCATAGACCCTGATTAATAAAAATGACCTAGAAAATCGTGATAAGAATGTAGATTTCTGGTTCTCTATCCAATACCATTAAGAGTAAGAGTAGAGAAATAATTTTATTTTTTTAATTTTTGAAATGTTTGAATACCTGACTACTATTTCTGTATAATAATTACTTATTTTCTAATATTAAAAATATCTTTGATGTTTATTTGGTCACTTACAAACTTAAAGAATTAAATACAGAAGGGATGTGCATGTACTACTTTATGGTTGTTGCTATATCAATTCTATTAGCATTATTCTCAATTTTAATGTGACTAGTGTTTCATTGAACTTATTTATAAAGTTATTATGGTATTCTACATCATAGTATGTTTGAGTAAACTGATAATCCATAAATATGACTTATTCTACTTTGCTTACCACTTTTCTACTTTTGTGTTATGTATCTGGTAATTGTAATCTAGTGGAGAATATTTTTATGACATTATTATAAAGACATAAAAATATTATTAAGAAATATATTGTTCAGGACTTGTTTTTAAGGTGGTGAAAATGTTCAAAAATTGAGATGTTTGCACAACTCCATAAATAGACTACAAATCATTGAACTGTATGCTTTCACAGGGTGCACTGTATGGTATGTGAATTATATCTGAATAAGACTATTAAAGAGATTGTTTAATTCTATCACAATAATAACCAGTGTATAAGATGTTTCGCCTTAGAGCAGCACACTGTAAGGAAGAATTTCTATTTCAACTTTCTAGATTTAACCTTATCCTGTGCCATCAGTAGGCAGCATCAGCACTGGGAACACTAATGGTAATATAACTAACAGAGACTGGGTTCTAATGTGTCAGGCCTGGGACTGAGCATTTAGTATACATTATTTCACTTAATTTACTAAGATGTGTAGATGTACATTTAACAAATGAGAAACATGAAGGTGAGAATGGTTAAATAATTTAACTTCATTGATACAGCTGGTTAACTAGTAAAACAGGTCTGCCTGATTTCAAATACTATACATTCCTGTCCTCCTATGTGATCCCCTCTTGTGACATTCCCTTGAGTTGAGATAGTGAAAGAGAGCAGAGGTTGCCATGCTAATATACATTTTGTTGGCATAAGGATTCTTTTAGGCTGCACATGTACCCCAATGTTCATAGCAGCAATGTCAACAATAGCCAAATCATGGAAAGAGCCTAAATGTCCATCACCTGATGAATGGATCAAGAAGATGTGGTATATATACACAATGGAGTACCACATGGCAATGAGAAAGAATGAAATATGGCCATTTGTAGCAAAGTGGATGGACCTCGAGGGTGTCATGCTAAGCGAAATAAGTCAGGCAGAGAAGGACAGATACCATATGTTTGCACTCATAGGTCTAACAGGAGACTGGGAGAAACCGAATGGAGGACCAGGGGGAGGGGAAGAGGGAAAGAGAGTTGGGGAGAGAGAGGGATGCAAAACTTGAGAGACCATTCAATGCTGAAAACGAACTGAGGTTGAAAGGGAAGGGGGAGGGGGGAAAAGAGGTAGTGGTGATGGAGGAGGGCACTTATGGGGAAGAGCACTGGGTGTTATATGGAAACCAATTTGACAATAAACTATTTAAAAAAAAGAAACAAGCAGACATAGGAAAGGCTCTGAAAACCAAGAAGTTACCCTTTTGTAAGAGACATTACAGGGGAAATCTCCATTTGTAAGGGAAATCTCTATTGTCTCCACCTGTTTACCAAAAAGAGAAGGAAGACTAAATTTCTATAAACTCTTATCCATGGAGAAGGCAAGGACTTAAATTTGTGAAACAACCATACCCTTGATTACTGTTCTTTGCTTGGAAACCTCCCATAACTCATCTCCCCTCTTCTCCAATATTTTATTTTGTCTTTAATTAGAGATAATATTTAAGATGGTGCCTTGGACCATTTCAGGGAGTTTCTCCATTTTCCTGGGTCTCTTCCATGTCATAGGAAATATCCATGTTATTAAACTTTTGTTGTTTTTCTTCTGTTATTCTTTCTTTATTACAATGGGGTTTCAACCAACAGTCTAGAAAGGTAGAGGAAAATCATTTTTGTCCCCCACCGTAAGAAATAGATTATGTGATTGCAAATGGTCTGCAGGGGAGCAAAATATACCACCCCAAAATATGCCTTTTGGTATATTGATATTTTAAGCTGGTTATTTTTTGAGAAATAGCAGATACAGGTGAAGCTCTGAAAACTGAGTGGAAGTTAACTTTCTGTAAGAAACATTTACATTTTTAAGGGGCATATCCATTTGTAAGAGTGTCTCCTTCTTTGTTCCAAGACTAAGAAATCCAAATCTCTAGAAATGGAAAAAGCTTAAAAACATTCAACTGGGTAGATTTAAAGATTCAACTGTCTTTGTTCAATGATTTATGAAACAGGCAGCATCCCATCTAGCAAGTAGAAAGGAGCTCCAAGGAACTGTACAAAATGGAAAAGTTTTATAGGTAGAAATGGGGCAGAACAACTAGCAAAAGACAAGAAGGATTGTTTCAGGCAAGATCACCTTCCCTTAGGGGGAAAACCAGGAAGGTTTATTAGGTAGATTAACTCATCTTCCTTTGGCAGATGGAGAGGGCTCACGTGACAGATTACCAAATTCCTGATTGACTGGTTAAGACTCTTACTCTGGAGGAAATTGAAACTGTAATTCCATTAGATATTAAGCCCCAGTTTGGAGACTTGGCCTAGCATCAATAACTCCATTTTGGGCCTGTGGTTTTCTTTCTAACAACTTGAAGCTCTGCATAATAATTCACTCTTGTTTATTGTACTTTTCCTCATAAACTCCCATAACTAATTCCCCACCCCTAACATCTTTCTTTTGTCTTTAACTGAAGGTGGTATTTAAGGTGAAGGCTTTGGCCAGTTGAGAGAGTGAGTTAGTTTTCCTAGATCTCTCCTATATATATAGGAGGTATATATGTTATAAAACTTTTGTTTGTTTTTCTCTTGTTAATCTGTCTTATGTCAATTTAAATTATTAGGCCCAGCCAAAGAACCTAGACAAGAAGAATGGAGATTTCTTTTCTTCCTCAATAGTTTTTTTGAATGGTGCCCTTTTCCTCTAGTAGTCATTTTCTCTCCTTTACCCTCCCCTTCTCCTCCTCTCTCTCCTCCTCTTCATCCTCCTTTGTTTTGGGCTGAAAACTAATAGATAATGAAGAACTCTGGGAAAAATTAGAAAACAGAATACGTAACTCAGGAGTAATCACTGTTTAATTAAATTCTGGCTCTTTTCTGCAAGCTGTATAGAGGAAAAAGATATGGTCTTGGACTTTATTGTGCTATAAAATCTCAATTCTAATTTCTAAGATTAGACTTTCTTTTTAAGGTTACCTAGTTCAGAGTGACTATAGATCACTGGGCTTGTATAGTGGACCATTCTTGAATGAGAACTGGAGCAGGGGGCATAATCATTATCTAGTTTGTGGGTGGGGAAGACTATGCATTTTTTCCTAAGAATATTGTCCTTCTTTTTTGTTTTTTAATTTTTTTATGTATTTATTTTATTTTGAGAGACAGAGAGTGAGTAGGGAGGGTCAGAGAGAGAGGGAGACACAGAATCTGAAGCAGACTCCAGGCTCTGAGCTCTCAGCAAAGAGCCTGATGTGGGGCTCGAACCCACGAACTGTGAGATCATGACCTGAGCTGAAGTTGGCCGCTTAACTGACTGAGCCACTCAGGCGCCTCTGCCCTTCTTAATCTATGAAGGCACCATGGCATTTTTGTAATTTAGTATTATCATATTTGTAAGATAATACATCAAGTATTCATTAAGTGGTTCCTATGTGCTAAAAGATTTCAGAGCAAATCTTCCCAAAATATGCCACTTTGGCATGTGGACTATTTTGAGCTGAAGGCCATTGAGACCCTGTGGACTCAGGAGAAATTTTTTCTCTTCCCTTAATTACTTAGAAGAATCTAAATTGGGAGCACTTGCCAGAACAGAAGTTATGACCAGAGATAAATTTTGTCTGAGTGACCCATCTGTATGGCAAGGCAAACATTTAATTATCAAACATCTGCTCTTCTTATTGCCTTGGAGTTGTCCCCTTCCCTTTGAAGGCCCAAACTCTTATCTCACTCTTTAGCCAAGGATAGCATATATATCTCATTGTACATTTCATCTTTGAATTTCTCATGTATGTAGGGTTCCCATACATACAAAATTATATTTGATTTTCTCCTATTAATTTGTCTCAATTTACTTAGGGCATCTGCGAGAAACTTTGAAGGATGGGGGAAAATTTTTTCTCCTCAACCGTGCACAGTACTATTGAACAGTATTGGCACCAAAGAATAATTGGGGATCTTTATCAACCCAAAATTATCTCAGCCTTTCTACTACAACAAGTGGCCCAGGTAAATACATAGGTTAAAATATTTGCTTTGAAAATGAAGCTTCAAGCACATCCCCTAGTTCATCCCCTACCTCCCCACTCATTAGAAGGTGTTGTTAATTGAAGAGTCAAACTAATGCCATGACAGGCTTAAAATAAGCCTTAGAAACTAGAAGTCCTAAGTTTCAGCTTCCCTGGAACAATCAGGCAATTACACCTTGCTCAAGACTAGAAGAACCGCCCCTAAACCGATCAGTCAGTAAGGACCAAGAGGATGTTTAACATTCCTGAGGACTAAGATAGCTGCTTAATGTTAGTTGCCCAAGCCCCACGTGGGGGTCCTTAGCCCACCCCGTAATTGGCCATTTTCAAAGGAACCCCAAATGTCATGATTGGGTCCTGCCAAATGTAACGGACATGCTAGAGATTCTGAGTGGTTAAGGTTGTTACTAGGGCTGCTGTGTGATTACGATTGGATTACTGTGCCTATGACACAATTGCTTGTAACTCCCCCTTTTCAAAACCCACAAAAATCCTGCTTGACTAGTGACTGGGACTCTCAGCCAGATCCACTGTGTTGGTGAAGTCTGAGAGTCCAAGCTTAAGCCCAAATAAAAGACTCCTTGCTTTCGCATACGTGATCAGATCCCTGGTGTCTTTAGGGTGTTCGCCATCTGGACACAACATTAATCCCTTGCTATAGAGGAATTTTGAAACTAATACTACTGTGGTGAGTATTTGGGAAAAACACAGAATTTATAAAGTATTGTCTTTTCTCTCAATGAGCTTATAAGCTAATTGCAGAGTAATTACATAAACCTGTGGGGAAAATAAATAGAAATAAAATATTCACCAAAGATTTTTTTGGCCCCACTTTTTAAAAAATAAAAACTCGTATTCTTATTTTCCATTTTTAAATATCACATTTAAAAATTAGCAAGAAAATGCCCCAGGGAGTTTGGAGTTGGTGTAGGTTGGGTCACCACACAGGAGAGGGCAATTAGCACAAGGGGGTATGTGTTGGGCAAGGTGATACTTTGGGTGGTGGCACGTGATGTGGTTTGGAGTGTTGGGATTCAGAGCTAATAGCCAAGAATTCTTGAGACATTTTTGGTGAAAAAAAACATGGTTTTATTAGAAGATGAGGACCAGACCTGTGGGCAGAAAGATCTGCCAGATTGTGAGAAGTGACTGATTATATACTGTGGAGTTGGGGGAGGTAAAGACAAGGGGGACTCTCCAAAATGATTTTCATATGCTAAAGAAGACTTACAGGATACTGGAGGCCTAGCTATTTTCAAGCTAAGGTTGTTTTTCCCTCTAGCAACACATTGACATTAAGAGAGTAGGGAGTTCCTGGAGGAATGTTGTACTCTGTCTGCCTGAAGGATCTGTCAGTGGGCTGCAGGTTAGAAGGAAATTTAATTTTATTTCCTTCTGACTTTGTTTCCCATATCAGCACTGACAGGATGTAGATCCGTGGGACTAGATGGTTTAACACCTTCTGACCAGACCCACCTCGACCCTCTCACTGTGCTGCCCAGCCACCCAGGGTACCCTGCTATGCTTCTGGGCAGAAGAGATCTCTCCCAGCCTAAGGGCAGGAGGGCTTCAGGGACCAGTCCAGGCCAATGTGTTACAACTTACAGTTGCATTTCTGTGGTCCTGGAGCGTGTTATGCCCAGATCACAGTATCCCCCAAAGACCAGAGACCGCCAGGGAGACCGAGTCACACATGCAAAAGCAAAGGGTTTTATTACAGGCTCAGGCTCAAAGACTTTACCAGCGCAGTGGATCCATGCTGAGAGCCCCGAACAAGGGCTGAGCAGGGTTTTCATGGGGTTTGGGAAGGGGAAGTTACAAGAAATTGTGACATAGGTACAGTGATCCAATCATTATTGTATTGGCAGCAACTTTAACCATACACATTGTTTAGAGCGTTCGTTACTTTTGGCAGGACCCAATCACAATATTTAGAGTATCTTTGAAATTAACCAATTACAGAGTGAGCCCAGGGTCTTGTTTGGTGACTAATGGGTTAACTTTGACATTAGGCAACAGAGTCATATCTATAGTTCCCACCTGCAGTCCTCACCCTTAGGAATGTGGAGGGTGGTTGCTTACCTTCCCTGATCGGGTGTTGCAAAGGTGGTCTCTCTTGCTCTAGGCAATGTGTAACTGCCTGATAGTTTTGGGGAAACTGAAACTTCTAGTTCAGAGGGGAAACTTAAAGCCTGTCATGGAGTCAGTTTGGTTCAGACCTGCGTCCTTTCAAGCTCAGGTGCTTAGGGTAGAGGGAAGAGGGGAGGCTACAGTGAGGGTAGTGAGGGAAAGCAGTATTTGCCATCCCAAAATATCTCTTTGGCATAAGGATTATTTTAGGCTGATTATTTTTAGGAAACAGCAGACATAGGGAAAGTTCTGAAAACCACATAGAAGTTAACTTTTCATAAGAAACATTTACATTTATGAGGGAAACCTCTATTTGGAAGGGTGTCTTCCTCTTTGTACCAGTAAGAGAAGTGTGCTTAAAACTCTAGAAACTTTTAGTAATGAAGAAGGCAATGACCTAAATCAACATAACAACATTACTCTTGTTTACTATGCTTTTCCTGATACTCCCCATCACTCATTTCCCCCCACTTACCAACATCTTCTTCTTTCTGTAGCTAGAGGCATTATTTAAGGTGATGATTTAGACCACTTCAGGGAGTTACACAGTTTTTCTGGGTCTCTCCCATGCACTCAGAGGTTATACATGTTACTAAACTTCTGTTTGTTTGTCTCCTGTTAATCTGTCTTTATGACAGTGCAGTCTCAGCCAAGAGCCTCTAAGGGTAGAGGGAAAATTATTTTTCCTCCCCTACAGAGGAGTAGCAGCACCTGCTGCCAATAACACCCTCTTGGCCAACCCCCACAGTGTCCAGGGAATGTGGGAATAGAGGCAACCAGTGACACAGGGCTTTTTGGAATGAAGGTGTAGAAGCCCAAGTCCCTATAGGAGGCCTTGGGACCAGGGAGACAATGGGCCTTCTCCTCTACCAACTGACTCAGGGGCAGAACCAGGCAGGGTTCTGCTCCTGTTACAGTAGGTATCCCAGTGGAAAAATTCAAGTAGTTTTATGAGATCAAGTGTCACAAGGTCAATATGAGTTCCAGAAGCATCCAAAAGAATAAGGGAGGTCAAGAACCAGCTTCTGGAGCTCAAAATCCAGATTTTAATCCTGTTCCACTACTCACTATGTGACCCCAGGCTTTAGTTTTTCTATCCGTAAAATGGAGAAATAATAGTGCCCAACTCAGGAGATATCGTGAGGAGTAAATTAATATAACTATTATATTTTCTTATAATATAATGTATTATAATGTAGGACAGTTCCCGATTACATAAAATGATGTGTTAGGTACAATTATTGCTCCAGAAGATGGGGCAACCTCATGGTGAAGTGATCAGGGAGCTGCTATAAAAAAGGAAATCACTGGGGCACCTGGGTGGCTCAGTCGGTTAAGTGTCCAGCTTTGGCTCAGTTCATTATCTCATGTATCATGAGTTCAAGTCCCATGTCAGGCTTTGTGCTGGCAGCTCAGAGCCTGGACCCTGCTTCCAATTCTGTGTTTCCCTCTCTCTCTGCCCCTCCCCCACTTGTACTCTGTTTCTTTCTCTTCCTCTCAAAAATAAAGAAACGTTAAAAAAATATTAAAAAAATTAAAAAAAAGAAAATCACTGGCACAAAATTTGCACAAAAGGTTAATATTAGAATGGAAGGAATTTTTAAGCCAAGACACTAGAATACAATGTGTGACAAAGTGTGTAGTGTTTGTCATTGTAATGCTGCAACTAATTTTATCTCTTCAGTGTATTATTTGTTCAGAATTTCAGGTAAAAGCTATTAGCCCCTACTATCAATATGTAATGGTGGGAAAGAGTTAGAGAGTCATTGCAGCTAACTTTTCTCACAGTATTTTATAATAATCATAGTATTAAAGATAATAGTCAACATGGAGAAGTTATAATAGGCCTAGCATTGTTTTATGTGCTTTGCATACATAGATGACCTCACTTAATCTCAACAGTTCGAAAAGGTGTTTTATTTTATTTTATTAGCAGATAGTTGATTGAGAGGCACAGGGAGGTTAGAGAACTTGACTATGATACCTGTGCTAGGAAGTGGTGGAGACAGGATTTGAATATAGGAAGTCAGGCTCCAGAGTCTTTATTGAATTCAACCCATTATTAAGGTGAGAAGGTAGACTAACAACTGCATAGACAGAGAAGATGTTATGGGGAGCACAAGATTTTGGTACCCATAAAATCCTATCATTTGCTGTACTTTCTGCTCTGTTCCTGGGTAATCAAAGTTCTGGTGTTGATAAGCTGAGAAACAGAATGGATCAAGTAACCTGATGATTCCAAACCACTGCATGAAATGTCTCTAGTTACCAAATCAGTAAATCCAGGGGTTATTTCTTTATATTATTAAGTCTGCTAATGTATTATAATTAGTTTAAAAACATTAACATTATGGGGGTAATATTTTATTTTACACGCTCACATTCACACATGCACATACCCGCTTTTCTACATGTAGACAGTACATGTAGACAAAGCTGGCTTTGAGCTGTGCATTTTACTAGGTAGCTGGATACTAGACCTAGCCAGAGGCAAGAACATGAACTGAAATATCTAGTAGGACCTTTCCAGAACTCTGACTCTTAGGTTATATAGCAACCTGAGATAGGTAGGAGAAGTAACTCTTGGAATAATTACCAGGAGCATCACACTCCATTTGTCATTTCATGTTCTTGACCCAGAAAAAAAAGCTATTTAGATGCAGTGGCTGGAACGTTCACTAAGTAAACAAATAAAATTAATGGAGCACAGTGTGTGGCTCCGTGTGTGTGTCTTTCCATCACAATGTCATATGTCATGAATGGGAAGTCCTAAGCAAGATGAAGCAAATAGCAAAGCAATGTGTAATGCAAAATGTAGATTTAGGCAGCAAGCAATACTTTTGCCTACATAGAGATACTGATGACTCCTTAGGAGTTTATAATGATGATACTATATAGCCAAGATTATCTGTTTGAATAATAGGTAAGATGCTGTCAATACTTGCTAAGAATGACATCTATTTACTATTTACTATATGGAGATTAGTATAGATTGTAAAAAATTAAAACAGACATATGGCTAACATGAAGAGACTAGATTTTAGAAGATGCAAAAAAATGTGAATCATTTCTCACAGTTCATTCTTGCCATTTTAATTCTGCCAAATATTGCCAGCTACTTTAAATGTGCATCTTTGCATTTACTACAATGTCTAGGATACTATTGTTCCTCTATAATTGATCATCAGAATTCCTTGGGAAGATGTTGCTAAAGAATTTTTAAATTTATTTCTTATCATTCTAATTCAGTAGCTTTGTGTCAGAGTTCAGAAATCTCAATCTAGATTATTTTATGATTATTAAATCAAATAAATTTCTAAATTATTGGTTCTATAAATAATCAAGAAAGTGTTTCATGACTTGAGCTCAAGCGTCCCCAAACCCATTGGCATTCTTAGCGGAAAGGAAGCATAATAATTAGCAAGGGTCAATCACATGCCAAACAATTTACTCGCATTTTAACATTTTTATTTAGTTGTCAAAGCGGTTAGATAAATAATGCATGTTCACTTAGGTGGTAGATAAGAGTCAGGATTCTAATTCTTTCCATTGTGTCATACTACTCTGAAGCAATTGTTTTGGATTCATAGAAGGATAATCATTAACTAATTGGATTTATATTTTCCCTTTCAAGTAATTATTTCCATGTTTATATAGTGAGTTGATATCTCTTTGTATCACTGGAACTCAATGGTTAAATAGGATAAAATATTTGTGACTCTTAAATAACAGATGGCAAATATTTCAATGATCAATAATTATAGACCAATTTGATAAAACAGTTTGAAGAGAAAGACCAAAATTTTATAGTAGTAGTAGTAAAGAAAAAGAAATTTTTTTGATTCTTCTTTTAGTTAAGGAATTTTGAGTTCTTAACTATTAAGCATTTCTACTTTGTAATTTTCTGGTAAATAAAAGAAGTGATATTTTGTTACATAGGAATAAATTAAACCACTTACCCAAATTTAAAAAAAATTTAATTTTTAATTTTTTTAATAAATAGTTTATTGTAGAATTGGTTTCCATATCACACTCAGTGCTCTTCCCCAAAGTGCCCTCCTTCATCACCACCATCTCTTTTCCCCCTTCCCCTTCAACCCTCAGTTTGTTTTCAGTATTCAATAGTCTCTCAGGTTTTTCATCTCTCTCTCTCTCCCCAATTCTCTTTCCCTCTTCCTCTCCCCCTGGTCCTCCATTAGGTTTCTCCTGTTCTCCTGTTAGACCTATGAGTGCAAACATATGGTATCTGTCCTTCTCTGCCTGATTTATTTTGCTTAGCATGACACCCTCGAGGTCCATCCACTTTGCTACAAATGGCCATATTTCATTCTTTCTCATTGCCATGTAATACTCCATTGTATATATATATACACCACATCTTCTTGATCCATTCATTGGGTGATGGACATTTAGGCTCTTTCCATGATTTGGCTATTGTAGAAAGTGCCGCTATGAACATTGGGATACATGTGCTCCTATGCATCGACACTTCTGTATCCCTTGGGTAAATCCCTAGCAGTGCTATTGCTGGGTCATAAGGGAGTTCTATGGATAATTTTTTGAGGACCCTCCACACTGTTTTCTAGAGTGGCTGCACCAGTTTACATTCCCACCAACAGTGTAGGAGGGTGACCATCTCTCCACTTATCCAAATTTAAATGATAAGTACACATTACTAGGACTTATTGTAGTAGAATTTGCAGTTTTTCTGAAATCTAAATTCACTGATAAATAGCCTGTCAATACTATAGACAGTTAAGACTGTGATTTTTTTGGTGATTTATATTTATTTTAATACTAAGACATTTCACAATCTTACCCAAGCTTCTTTAAATTCAAAACATTGTGAGGGCTGGGAGTATTTCTCTTGTTAAGATAACATTCTCTGGAAAAATGTAAATAAAGAAACTGTTGGATTTAGAGGAAAATGGGTTTGGATCCACAGTAAATAGCGAGGGTGGGAGCTGGTGATGGGCTGGCATGAGAGTCTGGGACTGTCGCATGCCCAGCTTCTTATAAGAGTAAATGCCACCCTTTTGCTTATATTTGTGATGCCTCTTTGAGAGGTACCACATTTCCTTTCTAAAATTGTAGATTTCCCTTTTATCCTCATGGCCTAATGAATTTATATTGTTTAGATTTATATTTTTACATATACAAGTATATGAATATAACCAGGTTGCATGTAACTATATATAGTTTTATGATGCATATATATGTATATATGTATGAATATATGCTATCTCTTATATCCATTTATACTATATGTGTATATATACATGCATATTTGGGTATTTTTATTTCATCGATGTATATTGTACTTTTTATGTCAATAACACATTATTTTGGGGGTGTCTGGATGACTCAGCTGGTTAAGCATCTAATTCTTGTTTTCTGCTCAGGTTGTGATCTCACAGTTCATGAGTTTGAGCCCCCATCGGGCTCTGTGCTGATTGCAGGGAGCTTGCTTGGTATTCTCTCTCTCCCTCTCTCTCTGCCCCTCCCCTGTTCACTCATGATCCCCCCACCAAAATAAATAAATAAACATTAAAAACTAACACATTATTTTAATGTGTTTTATAATATATTTTGACATATTAGAGGGCAAGTCTCTAATCATGATCCTTTTTCTCACATTTTTTGTGTACTCTTGTACATTTAACTTTGCAGATGAACCTCAGAATCACCTTAAGATCCATTTGAAAATCCAGTTGAGATTTTGATTATGTTTGCATTGAATTATAGGTCAATTTGAGGAGAATTTATATCTTTATAATACTGAACCTTCTCAACCAGAAAATTAGCATGATTCTCTACTGATTCAAGTATTCATTTATGTCCTTCATTAAATAAAGGGTGCTTTATATAAGTTTTGTCCATTTTTTAATGGATTTTATTCCTAGGTATATCATCTAGGACTAGGTTTGGCTGAAAGTAAAAGACTCAAAGTAATAGTGGCTTAAATATGGAAGACGTTTTTTTCTCTCATGAAAGTATCTCACTCTGCTGCAGAGTCTTCCACATTGCTCTATCATCTTTCAGATGTCACTTCTGGTCCTCATGGTTCAAGGTAACTGTTTGAATGTCAGCCAACACATCTGTATGACAGGAAGGAAGACTGAAGGAAAGATACACAAGAAGGAGGCAAGGTGAACAGCTAGGTGTCTTATAAGGAAGGTTTCTGGAAACAGAGAATCCTTGCACCCATCCCCACTTATATCCCAGAATAAGAAGTCAAATGGCTACCCCTTTGTGGCAAGGGAGACTGAGAAATATTTCCTTTATTCTGGGACACTATGAATCAACCAAAATCTGATATTCTATTTGAATGGAAGAAGGGGCACATAGACATTAGAGGACAACTAGCATAACCCACCACAGTAAACACTTCTCAGTTTTTGTTGCTATTATAAACATTTTATTCTGCACACATATTTTCAACACATTTTTTATTATGTAAAAAGAGTAAAGCTCAGTTGCTAATTGAGCAGTAGCGTCCAAAATATCCATCTAACAAAATGTAGAGCCACTCCACTGTGCAGTTAATAAAATGACCAAGGTGAGACTATTTGGCAGCTTGATGGGATTCTAGGGTCAGACAGGCCATATGATCCAAATTTAACTTTGTGCTACTTGGCAAGAATTCTGCATTCTCTGCCTCGTTGGGCTTTCCAGGATGTCTGAGACAATTTAAGAAATCATCAGGTCCAGTGGTACCCCTTTTGTTGATACCATGAGGGAAGATCAGGTTGGTAAAATCCTGTAGACATGGGAATCCACCCTGTCCTCTCCCGCAGTCGCCTGCAGTTCTCTGTCCAGCATTATTTTCTTTTGACATGCCTCCTGCTCAAAGGTACAACTTGAGCCCATCTTTCATTTAAAACTGGGGCTCAGAGGAAGAAGGGTGTTATTTGCATTATATACAAAATCCCATCAATGAGAGGCACATCACAACAAAGTTGTTTTGGTAACATATGCATGTTGTAAAGAGAAAGAGAAATATAAAAAGTAAGCACAAATCACATATCACTTCATATGTTGAAAGTGGGGAATGTTCATTTATCTCCCCTCTCTCCCTTTCTTCCTTCCTTCCTTTTTTCCTTTTTCTGTAAACTTACAAGATGACTGTGAGATGTAGGGTGGATTGATTTGCACAGCTTTGCTGTTAAATCACCCATTCTGCCACCTGTAGTGTTCAAACTCTTCTCATATCATTAATCTCAACTACTGAGCTGATGGGAATTGGACTCTACAAACAGGTTGTCTGCCAAAGGAGATGTCCCCAGGCGACTGTTTACAATAGTTTTACTAGTAAACCAGCTTTTTCATTTTTTTTTTAGCAAACCAAATAAAAATAACAATCTGTTTTCCCCATAGGCTGATAAAATAGTTCAAAATGTGTTAGAATTGAGATGAAAATAAATCACCTCTCACACCTTCAAGACTTGACAAAATCCTAATAACTAAGAAAGAAATGTATGAAACAGTAAATAAAAGACTCAGATATATTTTAGTATTCTTGCTACAGTTGGACAAAACCATGTGTGTCACATCCTCCCAGATATCGCCATGAAGTTGATAGGCTCGGTCGTCGGGCAGAACTCGTTTTTAATCTCACCTTTACCCACTCATATAATTTTGGCTACCTCAGGTTCAGTTTCCTCATCTTTTGAGTGAGAGTAATGACAACACTTTCCTCGTAGTGTTGTGAGCATCAAATGAGATATTCATGCAAAGATTTTAGACCACAGTAAATTCAATAATCATTAGTTATTATAAATTATTATTATTATTATTATTTTTATTCTTACTATGTGAAGATTTTAATCTAAACCCTGAAGTCTAAAGGATGTAAGGTAAGATGTTAACCCTTAACATGCTCATAGTGTAGTTTGGGAGAATACACTTACTAGTTACAATCATGTCTGATAGATAAAAGTATATGGCTTCTTATTAAGGCAGAAAGCATTTTGTTTTTGTTGCTATGACTTCCAGTGAATTATGAATAAATGTCTCCAGTGAATCACACTGCCTTGTGTGTATGCCTCTATGCAACATGATCCTAGAATTTCTCCCATAAAAAGTGAAACCTACTTCTATGTTCTTGTACCTGGACAGGCCTTGAGATTTGCTTTGCCAAAAGCAATGTTGTATGACTTCTAAGACTAGACCTTAAGAGTTCTTGCTACTTCTGCTTTTGATCTTTTGGAATGCTTTAGCCATTATATGAAGAATCACTGTCTAGCTTCCTGGAGGGTAAGAGACCACATGGATGAGAACAAAGACGCTCTAAGCGACATCCTGCGCCAACTGCCAGATAGGTAAGCAAGGCCATGGTGGACGACCCAGGCCCAGCTCAACCATGAGCTGCATGACTGAAGCCGCATAAGTGATCTCAGGATAAACCAGCCGAGGAATCATCCATTTGGGCTCAACCCAAATTGCTCCTTCTCTGAGAAAGTAAATGGTTTTTGTTTTAAGCCACTAAGCTTTGCAGCAATTGTTGGGGGTTTGTTATGCCCCAATAGTTAACTGTTCCACTTTTATATTTTATTTTCCTCTATAGTTTTTTTCCACTTAAACAAGCCCAGAGTTGTGCTTGTGCATATTTCTTTTAAACACTTATGATGGATCCTA
Source organism: Suricata suricatta (assembly GCF_006229205.1). Classification (NCBI taxonomy): domain Eukaryota; kingdom Metazoa; phylum Chordata; class Mammalia; order Carnivora; family Herpestidae; genus Suricata; species Suricata suricatta. The sequence continues at coordinate 60,120,665 of NC_043700.1, forward strand.
GGACTAGATTTTTCAACTTATGCTTACTGAGTCACCACCTGCATGGAGAGATTTTTCTTTGAAAGGATGGAAGTTGCAGCATGTGGACAATAAACCATATGATCTAAGAAAGCACAAGATGAGTGCATATTTTTGTAGGTATCTGCTTGACATCTAGTGTGGATAATACTTTGCAATGATATTGTAAAAGTAAAATAGAATATGTGGTAAAATTTCAATAATTAGAATTCTGAAGGTCATTTTCTGTGACAGTTGAAACCTTTGAGGAATCAGGAGAAATTGGAACCAGAACCAAGAAAGTCTTAATCATGCTTCATCTCAGGGAATGTCAATCATTTCTGCTTTACAAATGACATAGGAACAAGAAGCAGTAACCCTGGCTAGGTGCAAGAACTTAGGGAAGAACTCAAAGTAAGCCATGTTCTTGAAAATAAGACTGAAGAAAACAGGAAAGGTGAAAATGTAGGCGTTTTAAAGGCTCGGACCTTGAAAAGGGGTAAAAGATGGATGCTTAAGTGTGATTTAGCCTAAAAACTGAAAGAGGAAACAATGGAGGAAGGGAAAGAGAGAGGGAAGGAGTGAAGGAGAGAGTAAAGGAGTGAAAGAGTGAAGGAAGGAAGGAAGAAAGAAAGAAAGGAAAGAAGGAAGGAAGGAACTTTCTGTGGCCAAATTGGAATCTTTCCAAAAGTCTGAACTGGAACCTACAAAGGTCTCATTATTTGAAGATTTAAAGTTCCTTACAGTCCAGGGTAAGGAAAATCAAGGAAGGGCTTCTCAAAGGTCTGAAAATCCTTGTAAAAATCACAGTGTAGTAAGTCTATCTTTCTGTTAAACATACTTGGGCTCATGTTAAATGAGTAATAAATTCTAATTCTCATTTCACTTTGTTTCTATTTTCCCACTTTGCAAACTTATTTACACAAAGCAAACAAGTTAAGTATTTCAACTGTATTTTGGTTTGACAATATTTTTATTGTAAAACTACAGAATAACTCAATCATAAAATATAGATGAAGCTCTCATTTCCTTAAAATGCAATTTCTTGAGAAATGTATAGACACACTGTCTTTGCTTGCTTGTCTTCTAATTACTTTCTGCTCACTGCAGTCAACTTTTTTTTTTCTTACTCCTCATCAATCATTGACTCTGCTGATAAGGTCCCCAAGTTTGCAATGGAAACATTTTAATTTTTATTTGTTATGACTAGTGTAAGGCATTTAACAATAATGTCCACCTCATAAAAGTCTCTCTTTCCTTGATATCTTTTACCCAGGTTCTCCTGTCTCTCTAGATTCCTGCTCTCTCTATTCTTTAAAAGGCCAGTGGTCCACGGTTTCTGTTGTTGAAATGCTTTCTTTTCCCCGTAGTTTTTCATGTCACTATTATCTACCTTCCTCCACAGTTTTGTTAAAATGTTTATTTTGAGAGACAGAGTGTGAGTGAAGGAGGAACAGAGAGAGAGGGTGAGAGGAGATCCCGGGCAGGCTGTGCACTGTCGGCTTACAGTCCTGGGTGGGGTGTAAATGCATGAACCAGTAAGATCATGATCTGAGCTGAAATCAAGAGTTGGGAGCCACCCAGATTTCCCCCATTCATAGTTATTATATCATCAGCAAGCTGTTTACCCCAATATCTGTTTCTTTAGTCTTTATATCTCACCTTAAAACTTGTATATTCAGGGGCGCCTGGGTGGCTCAGTTGGTTAAGCGTCTGGCTTCGGCTCAGGTCATGATCTCACGGTTCGTGGGTTCAAGGCCTGCTGGGCTCTGTGCTGACAGCCAGCTCAGAGCCTGGAGCCTGCTTCAAATTCTGTGCCTCCCTCTCTCATTGCCCCTCCCCTGCTCGTGCTGTCTCTCTCTGTCTCTCAAAAAAAAAAACCAAAACATTAAAACTTATATATTCAGCTATCATGTGAGCATCTCCTACAAGTTTCTGGCATCTGACACTAATCTTATTTTTATATCCCCAAACTTGCTGTCTTCCCACACCCATTTTGAATTCATCTTGTCATATGAGATAAAAATTACTGAGTCATGCTTAACTTTTTTGTTTATTACCTTGAACACCCAATTAGTTACTAGGACTAGTTGACTAGTATCAACCATAGGTAAGGAAAACTGGAATAGGAAAATATCTTTCGTCTCTCACCTCTTCAATCCAAATATCATATTGCCATCAGAGTTTTCTTTGTAAAACCAAAATCTAATCATCCTGCTTAAGTAACTTATATTCCATCAAAGTTTGCAAATTGTTTTAGTTTCGTAGAAATGACACTGTTCACATTATGGCTTCATGGTATGTTTTAATCTCATTTGTAGTCACTTTCCCTGCAATTAATACTGCTACCAATTCTGCGTTTTCCAAATAGATCATGTAGTATTACACTCCATATCCTTGCACTTGCTAATCCATTTGCATGGATGTGCTTCTCATCCATCTGGCTATGAAACAGACTAAGGAATGAAACATTCCTCAAGACACAGCCTCCATGTTATTTGTGTTATGAAGTCATCCCTGAGAGTTTCAATTTTTCCTCATAGTCTTTTTTTTTTATAGGATTGGTTTTTTTTAATTATTATTTTTTAAATTTTTCTTAATGTTTCATTTATTTTTGATACAGAGAGAGACAGAGCATAGAGGGGGAGGGGCAGAGAGAGAAGGAGACACAGAACCGGAAGCAGGCTCCAGGCTCTGAGCTAGCTGTCAGCACAGAGCCCAATGCGGGTCTCGAACCCACGAACCATGAGATCATGACCTGAGCTGAAGTCGGAAGCTTAACAGACTGAGCCACCCAGGCGCCCCTCCTCATAGTCTTTATAAGTACTTTTAGATACAGCTTATCACATTGAATTACAATCATTTATTTGTCAACAACAGTAAACTTCACATATCAAGTCCCTAGCATAAAACTTAGTATGATAGTTATGTACATACCAATCCTATGGTTTATGAAGGAATGGATGATAGTACTTGATTTTCTTGTACCAGTCTGTTATATTTCTTGTCAGATTTCTAACATAAAATCTCAAGCCGACATAAAACTGTATGACTTTGTAATAGAAATATGAATCCTTCTTATTTAGTGTTTCCTTTCAAGAAAATGTGCTTGTAAGATTGACATTAATAAGACAAGTGTTGATGACTTGATTACTTCTCTCCTTCCCTTCATCGCCAAGCTAGTTACAGACTCCTTGGGTTACTGATTATAATATTCCCGGCAATGGTGATTTTCATCTTGTTGAATGTGAATTATAGATTCAAGTCTCTAGCCAAATCAAGGTTCTTTTTTATCTGATTTAAATTTCCACATCATGAATAACTTTGTCAGCTTGCACTTTTCACTGCATTTACTTAAGTTTGTTTGGAGGCTCCATACATGGTCTTTTATACCTCAACGAAAGTTTAGATGCAATTGTTATTTAGAAAATTTTAGAGTGGTAGCTGATTTTTGAAAATGCTAAAAGCAAAACATATATTAATTTTCCTAATGGTGATTATTCAATTTTATTTAAAATATTCACTTAAGAATTATGCCTCTTTCTAGGTGAGTGAGCAGATAATTAATTAAATGGAAAATTCTGGTAAAAATGCCACTTGTTAGAGGTTAGAAATCAAATGATTTTTTAAACTTTTATTTCATCCTTTAAATAATCACATACAATTCCACTGAATAAATGGGTAATAATTTATGTAGATCTTGACTGAAAGAAATTTGTATTGCCTCCAAGTTTTTGCCAGAATCAGCAATGTTGACCTGAAGTCTTTTTTACAAAACTCTATTGTCCAACTTTCAGATTTTTCCCAGACTGATATAGGAGAAATGGTATCAGAGTTTTAAAATTTTATTTTCCATTATGAATGCTCAAGATGAATTGGGCATCTATGTTTAAGGACCATTTGCATTTTTCTTTTCAAGAATTATTCATATACCCTGCTGACTGTTGTTTTTTTATCATTCTAGGTTAAAAAGCTATTTAAATATTAGAATTGTTAATACTCTATCAATAATAGAATATCATATAATTTGAAAGACCTGATAATGATTGGAAAATGATGAATTAAAAAATTTTAAAATTTTTTTATCTTTACATTATAATTTAAATTTTTTCATACTCAAGCATATGGAATTTAAAAATTCAAATTTATTTATGTAAATTTGATGTTGTATTTAGTCCAGTTTATCATTCTCTTATTGCATCTTGATTTGAGTATGGTTAGAAAAGTTTTTTCCAGCCTCAAGTTATAGAAAAATATAGCCATGTTTTCTTTTAATCATTCAATAATTTTTTTACATTTAAATATTTGACCTATTTAGAATCTGTCATGACATAGAATACAGGAACAGATTCAATGTTATGTTTTATTATTCTGCTGTCCAGTTATTCATTGCTGTTTATTACAATATCCATATTTTTCACAATGATTTAAGAAACAGACTTTATCACATGCTAAATTTTCATATATTCTATTTCTATATTTTTTCAATTCACTTCTATTGGTCTAACAATCTATTCATGTGCTAATGTCACACTGTTTTAATTACAGAAGCTATATAAGATCTTTTAATATTTGGCACTGCCAAATACTTCCCAATCCCCAATGGCTTTTATTTTCAGTATTTTCCTCATGACTATTGCCTGTTTTCTCTTTCAAATAAGCTTTATAGTCAACTTATCTAATGGCAGAATAAAAAGAGAATTAATGGTGTTTATTGTAAACATTTTATATATTTATATAAACTGTAGCTAAATTAATGACCATAGCAGCATCAAAAATACTGAGAGGGACTTCATAATGACTTGAATTCCCTCTGAAGAAAAAGAAGAAGCAGAGGAACTTACATCAGAGATGGTGTGCCAGACCATGTGTACCACTGGACATTTGAAAGAACCATTCTAGAAGATGGTAATTTTTTTTGTGTATCGCATGCATGTTAGCTTTATGATGGTACCCTTCAAAAATTGATATTGTGGTTAGCAATCTTTAAAAATATAACCATTTTCTTTTAGTGATAAGATGATTTTGCTGCTTCTCAGCAAATTAAGTAGAATGCTCTCCCTGGGATCCTTTGAGATCTTTTTTCAATAACCCAGGATTGGAAGGACACATTAATATACTCACACCATAGCAACAGTTGTAAAGAATTGGTGTTAAAAGTAATTGAAAAATTAAATTTCTGTCTTAAGACTTATGTTGAGCTGCAGTTGCTTTCTTTTTCTTTTTAATCTATCACTGATTTATCATGTGGGTTTAAACAAGTTGACAGACATAAGTTGGACTATAAATGGTAAAATGCATAAAACGTGAATAATTCTCTTACTAGTTTGAAATCTCCCTCATGTAACTGCTACATGAATATTAGGATTTTTAAGCTACTCTAAGGAAAATCTTATGCAAATAAATAACTATATGGATTTATTTTACTGTACCAGTATGTATTCTTTGGATATGCAATAGATTCTTCCTTTCATAATTATTCCCTCTACATATAGTGGTAATTTAAGGACTTGACAAACATATTAGCTCCTCCAACATCTTCTGATCTCATATTATGGTAAAATACCTAGTAGATGACTTTGTGCCTAAATAGTTGTTGCCGGTTGTAAGCCATTATTTGTATACAACAAACATGGTATAAAATTTGTCAAGATTCTAATAACTTCTTAGTTTGCAGACAATTTCATTATATATTTTTAAATATCTCAAAAGTATCTGCTTTTTTTTCTTTTTGTAAAAATGAGAACACGAAGATAAGGTGTTGAATAACTCCCTCAAGAATTCAGACATAGTAAACAGTGGAACCAAGACTCAAACTCTGGTTTTTGGATTTCACATGTTTCTCTAGCACATCAAAGCAAAATGATTTTAATATCTGTTCAAGTTGTTCATGAGTTCAACCATAAAGTGCAAGATTTATCAACTAATTGCCTCTCAATGGTACGAGCAGGATGAGAATGTTAGCAATGAGATTTTTAGCAGGTGGTATAAGCACATTTAGCATTTGAAAAATACTGTTAGTTCCATGTCAGAATATGTGAGAAGGGCACCATTATTCTCTCTGACAGTTATCTCCCAGAATTCTCCAGATAACACCATTGTGAATTTCACATAATATACTTTTTAACATTTTCATGTAATATTCTCTAAAAGAGAGAGTTTGGAGGTACTATTGATCACATTCTGTGTCTTTGCAATGCCTAAGTAAGTTTTTAAAATTAATCAATTCGGTTTGCCTTTTGTTTTCATGAAGCCAGAAAAGAAAAGATTAACTTCCCATAAATTGGATATTTTTGAAGCAAAATGGACTGAATTCACTGTTTCTATGACAGGTAATGATAATTGACATAAAAATAAACAAAAAATTTGAGGAAATAAATTGTGATGTTTACAATGGTTTTATCAGCAAAGGCTTCTTGGAGGAGGTAACATTTGAACTGAGGCCTGGATGAAGTCAGGAAGAGGATCCATGGGGAAAGAACATTCTAAGAAGAGAGAATGTCCAATCAAAGGCTCTGAGGTAAGAGCATGTCTGTCTGGTCAGAGATATAGCTGGAGGCCAGTGTGGTTACAATTAGTGATTCAGAGATTCAGGTGGTAGGAGATGCTAATGGACAGTTAGCTAGCACAAGGTCATATAACTGTTTAACTTTGTAAATTTAGGTAACGACTGATTTTTTTCTAAGAATTATGGGAAGCTACAGAAGGGTAGTTAAGCAAGGGATGTATCAGCCTTAATGTCTTAAAGGAAATACTATGCCTGCTCTGTGGAAAAAAGACAGAGTAGGAGCAGGATTTCAGATAGGATGATTTTACCATGTTCTAGGTAAGGATTATGATGGCTTGAAATGGGGTGATAGCGATGGAGGAGACAGGACGTGGTAAAATTTTGCTTTATGCTTTCAAAGAATATGTTGATAGATTGGATGTGGGATATGATATAAAATGAGACACCAAGAATGATGGCACAATGCTACTTTCTGAAAGGGAGAAGCCTGAGGGAGAAGGGTTGGTACTAAGAGTTGGGCTTGAGAAACATATTCAAGTGAAGACTTTCACATATATTAATCTGAAGTTCATCAAAGAGTTGAATCTGAAGTGAGAATTTAAAGTCCTTAGCATAAAGATCACATTTAAAGCCAACAAAACGGGGGGCACCTGGGTGGTTCAGTTTGTTAAGTGACTGTCTCTTGATTTTGGCTCAAGTCATAATATCACAGTTTATGGTTTTGGGCTCCATATCGGGCTTCAGGCTGATAGCATGGAGTCTACTTGGGATTCTCTCTCTTCCTCTCTCTCTCTCTGCCCCCTCCCCCGGCTCAACTTATATGTGTGCACTTGTGCACTTATGTGGTCTCTCCCTCCCTCTCTCTCTCTCAAAATAAATAAACTTTAAAGCCAATGAAACTGGATAAGATCATCCAGAGAATTAATGTTGATTGGGACAAGGTACAATAAATAAATCTCTGGAGCACTCCTGTATTTATAAGTTAGAGAAAGAAAGATACCCATCACAGGAGATAGAGAATGGTCAGATATGAGGAAAACTAGGGAAGTATGATATTCCAAAAATCAAATGACCATCTAAGGCATTTCAGGAAGGACAGGATTGAATGTGTCAAATGTTCCCAAGAAGTCAAATAAGATTAAGACTGAAAATAAAACAGCAGAAGTATTGTGGAGGTCACTGATTAACTTGGCAAAAGCTGTTTTAGTAGAGTGGATGGAATGAAACCCTGATTGGAATGACTTCTACACAGAACCAGTGAGTATGAAAATGGAATCAGGAAGTGTGGACAATTGAAAATTGTCCTTAATGTTTGGTGTTGTTGCTTTTTTTTTTAGATGGAAGATACAGCAGTACATTTGTATGCTGACCGTAAGGCCCAGTAAAAAGAGAACAATTAATAATGCAAAATAACGTCAGAGTACTTGAAGAGGATAATTCTTGGGCTGATGAGAATAAATTGGATATAGGGAATAAGAAAACTTGATGCCTTAGTAGAAACAGCTGTATTTTTTCTCTTGTACAGATGGTGTAATATGTGAGGATGAGGAAGCTATCTAATGAGAAAGTCTTTATCTACATGTGAGGAGGGGGAGGGATTAATGAGGAGTTCAGGGGAGAATAGAAGGTAGGAAATAATGGCCTGAGTAATTCAGGATGAGTTGACTAACGCAGTAAGACTATAGTAGTGGTGAGAATTCACTAAGATTGGAATAGCCTGAGATAAAAGTGACAAATCATAAACTTGAGTTTGATTTGGGCAAACACCAGTACATCAGCAAATCCAACATAGCAGGTGAAGAGTCTGGCAGCTGTGGTTTCTAAGTAGAAATCATATTTTAGCTTGAGTAAATGACTATATTAGTTTCCCGAGTAATTTTGGGAATTGGAGGACACCAGTTCTCACATAGCAATACATAACCACAGAATCTTCCTTGTATGAGAGAGATGATCTGATATTACATTTGTTATCAGTATTCTTTTTTTATTTGAAACAATTTTTAATGTTTATTCATTTTTCAGAGAGAGAGACAGAGAGACAGAGTGCAAATGGTGGAAAAGTAGAGAGAGAGGGAGACACAGTATCTGAGGCTGGCTCTAGGCTCTGAGCTGTCAGCACAAAGCCTGACACTGGGCTTGAACCCACAAACTGTGAGATGATGACCTCAGCCAAAGTCAGATGCTCAACCAACTGAGCCACCCAGGTGTCCCTGTTATTGGTATTCTAACAAAGCTAGTTAGTGTTTAGAATAGGTCTATATTCCAAACAAGAGACATGGTCCAGAAACTGAGGCAGAAACCCAATCTTTATAATGAGAAGGAAGAAGAGAAAAGTGTGTTGCTAAGTGCAGATCCAGGTATTCATGATCTATCCAGTTCACTTGGTTTTGAATCTAATGCACTAGATTCAAGTCCCAGACAGGAAATCTGACTAGTTTGGGACCCCTCATACATTCTTTTGGCCAAGTTAGGCTCAATGTCCATCTGGGATTGGGCCTTTAAAGAAGAACCAAGATTGTGGCACATAAATGAAACAGAAAAAAAAGGAGGATTGAAAAAAAGTTTTGAGGACGTTTATAGATTTGATAAGAGTTCAAAATTATCTGTTGGAGCTATAAAATGGAATGGCATTTCTAAAGTTAGCAGAAAAAGTGAAATGTTTTAGGACCAGAATTGAATTACAGTGTTTGGTGAGTATATTTGATGCTGTTTTCATTCAGCTAAGATTTAAAAAAGAAAGAAACACAGCCTTCATCTTGTGACAACTGAAAGCATGCACATCCATCTATAAAGATGATTGTTTTTGGTTGAACTAAACTAAAGCACAAATTGATCATGTGTGTCCTTGGATAAAGGACATTGATTGATAGAGGGTATAGTATCCTTAAGCATAGTTTCACAATCAGTAAGAAAAGACTGTACAATCTGTTTTTTTTTAAATAAATCCTCCATAAAAATAGAGGGCTTGACACTGAATTGTAAGTAGGAAATGCCAAAGCTATGAGGAGTGAAGATGAAGTTGTGCAGAAACTTTTTCCTAATGGTCAAGTTATAAGCAATGTCAGAACATGACACCTCTCTATTAAGTGGGTAATTAACACAGTCATTATGAAACAGCTTTCAAATATCAAGAATTATAAATGAGTTTTGTACAGATGTTGGAGCTCATTTAATTTGTGTTCAAATCCTATGAGAGCTTCTAAGAGTATAGATATTTTACACTCTTGATTCCAGCAAAGCCTGGTGCTTTAGATGCTCCACAGGAGGAAAAACAGATGTGATGCCAGAAATGACGTCACACTGCCAACCCATCTAAGGTGTTGGGGATTGTCACAGCTCTAAACAGGCCTCCATTTAGTCTTAAAGGTCAAGACCTGTTGATGCTGCTCACACTAGTCTTTCAGAGGAGGGAAACTCTCATGTAATTTTCTGTTTCTTTGTCAATAAATGTCTTGCTGAATGATGAGCTCTTTACACAGTAGAATTTGATGATAAAATTAAACTCACTATTTTATGAATTCTTAGATCACCATCATCAAATTGATTCGCATATTATAAATTTATTTTAAGAGGGTTATCCTATGTATTCTATGACAAGAAATAAAGATAGAAACAATATTTTTTTTGCCTCTTTTTGCTTATACATTATGAAAGGTTTATCTTGTGTAGAGCTACATAAATTGCTTAATTCCCATTTTGGTGCCATTGAACTCAAATCCTATTTAACTATGCTTTTATTAAATCTCTTATTAGCCTTTGTTTTCCCACCAACATAATTTAGTGGCAGATGAATGCTGCTACTTCCCAAAAGAAAAATAAACTATTCTATTTATCAAAAGCATTAGATAGCTGTGAGACAATTTAGGAACCAAGGAATTTGGCCATAAAAATATAGTAGCCAAAAAAAGATAGTTACAATCTAAATTACAAAAAAACATGTTTAAAAGCTCTTTTGATGACATTTAATGCAATTTTCTTTAAAAAAAAACCACCTTAGAATAAGTTGACTCAGCTATTTTACAAAATAAATTGTGTGTGTGTGTGTGTATGTGCGCGTGCATGCGTGTGCATATGCACAAATTTTATATTGTTGATACTTTTTGGTCACATAAAAACATGCTAATGGCCAATTTTTGTTAGTTCTTTTTTGAATGGATATTTGATTTAGAAGAGAAATACTTTATATGGCATATTCAACTGTTTCAGGTACTATTTGATACATTACATATTCTTCATGTTTTATTTTAAGAAATAGTGGTTTTAATACATTGTGAAATTAATGACTATTTAAAGCTTAAGGCAACAGTACTTGACTAATTATGTGTATATATTTCGACTTAATGTTGAAGTAAAATATTTTTTCTTTTTTCTAATGTTCATTTATTTTTGAAAGACAGAGACAGAACATGAGCAGGGGAGAGTTAGAGATAGAGGGTGACAGAATCCAAAGCAGGCTCCAGGCTCTGAGCTGTCAGCACAGAGCACAATGTGGAGCTCAAACCCACGAACCGCGAGATCACAACCTGAGCCAAAGTCGGAGGCTTAACCAACTGAGCCACCCAGGTGCCTCAAAATACTTTTTTCTTCTACTTACATAGTACTGTAGTATATATTCTCTTTACTGTGTAAAATTGAGAAGACTTCTTTATAAAGATCTTGAAATTCTTTATTCTGTAAAGTGACTTGAAGTCAGAGTCATAATTCTGCCAAGGGTTATCTGTGGGACCTTATAAAAGCCACTTAACCTTTCTGGGTCTTATTTACTTTAGGTATACATGGTCTAGATGATTTCTGAGGTCCATTTGAGCTTAATATTCTAAATTTCTCTGAAATTGCCAAGCTGTGTCAAATTTTTATGAAAAATAGATACCAGTGTAATTACAGTGCTATGTCAGTTGTGTTATGAGTAGCTGTAATAATAAACTATACATATTTATCAACAGAAGTTTGTTTAGTGACCAGTGTGCTGACCACCGAGAAGTTAATGTTCTGCTTTTTCCTTGGGAAGATTTAATTTTTAAAATAAACATTCTCATCTTCTTATATCCATAGGTGGAAGAGCTTGCTGCACAGAGAAACCTAAAAGAAGTATGCTTACACAGGGTATGTTTACTTTAAGGATAAAATACATAATGCACATAGATGATTAGATATTTTTTTCCTCATAAAATGACTTGTTTTAAAAAGAACTGTATAAATATGAAGACTACTTAATTTAAATATTAAGACTAAACAGACCATTACTAGCGAAACCAGCTCCTAAAAGTTTCAGGGGATTTTCATGTGCATTTCCTTATCTGATCTTTGCAATGTGTTAGTGAGAGAAACTGCAGAGACATGATCATTTCTTTATTACAGATGGGGAAGAGGATGGTGAGGAGAGGTGCAGTGCCTTCTCTAAGGACTAACCAGTGAAGCAGAAATGCCAGCTCCACCCTCCCTCCTCATAGTCCCACAGAGTGTCCATGGACTCTGTGTGTATTGGGGGAAGGTTCAGCAGTAGGAAATTCAGTCTTAGGGGCAGGTAAGCTAAGGGAGCCACATGTAGGTCAGTAGTTGGCTATGCAATTGCTGGTAAATGGTAGCAACTTCATTCACATCCTCAAAGATGGGGTGTTATGCCCAGATCGCAATATCCTCAAAGACCAGAGATGACCAGGGAGACTGAGTCATGCATGCAAAAGCAAAGGGCATTTATTCGGGCTTAAGCTCAGACTCTCAGACCTCACCAATGCAGTGGATCCGTGCTGAGAGCCCTGAACAAAGGCTGAGTAGGGTTTTTATGGGGTTTGGAAAAGAGAGGTTACAGAAAATTATAACATAGGTACAGTAATCCAATCCTTATTGTGTAACAGCCCCTAGTAACAATTTTAACCATATACATTGTCCAGAGTGTTCATTATTTTTGGCGGGACCCAATCACAACATTTAGTGTTTCTTTGAAAATAACCAATTACATGGTGGGCCAAGGACCCCCATGTGGGGTAACTGGTTATTCTAGCATTAAGCAACAGTTAAGTATCTATAGTTTCCATCTACAGGCCTGTCCTTAGGAATGTTAAGTGTGTTAGCTGGCCGCTTTCGATTGGGTGCTGTGAAGGTGGTCGCTTGTTGAGCAATATGTGTCCTTCCCTGTTATTGTCTAATGATTCTGGGAAACTGAAACTTAGGCCTTCAAGCTCAGAGGGGAAACTTAAATCCTGTCATGGAGTCAGTTTGATTCAGACCTATGTCCTTTCAGGGGGTGGAGAGTTTAGAGGTTTCTCAGTCTCTTTGTGCTTGGCAACTTTCAAAAAGATAAATCAGACACCATTTTCATTGAGGACTGCTTGACCTAGAATAAAACACATAGTTCTTTTCTTAAAGGGCCTGATTTATATTATGCAAAAATATAAAATAAAAAAGTATAAAACAAACCCAAGAAAGTTGATGTGTGGACCCTCCCTGAGCCATCGCTTCTTACTTCTCCCTGCTTCTCTTCCCAAGAGGCCTCTCTGAATTTCACAGTCTAGAGTCTTACCTTTCCCCCACCTTTCCATCTCTTCCCAGGAAGAAAGACATTCTTCTGAGGTCTTGTTAATTCAAGAATTTCAGCTGCAGCCTACAGGCTGACCAGAACTTATTATGCTCACTCATTCCCACATATTGTAGGGAGAAGGGTGGGTAATATTCTCCAAAGTCAATGGGAATCCTCATTAGAGTTGAGTCTACCCCAGCCTTCAGCACCCCAGCCTTCAGCAAATGTTGATGCTACATTTTTCACAGGGCACCTAAAACTGTGACATTTCAAAAGGTGAATGTTAATTTTCTTTCCAAGGCTGCCAAGGTAGTATCATATGAGGAAAGCATGTTTGAACTAAATTTGTGACTTTGGCTATCCTACCCTGTGAATGAATAATCCTGACCTCATTGTTCTAAGAAACAATCAACAAACTGCAAGATCTGCTTTTTATATTGCAAGGACCAACTCATTAGCCATGAATAATGCTGAACCATCTGGTATAGGAGGAGTTGCCCCAATGTAAATTATTTTGATTTCAAATTTTCTTTTGACTAGGGATGAAGTTACATTCAGTTCATCCCAAAGATATGTGTGTACATATAAATATATGTATACATACAAATATATGTATATATATATTATATGTATATGAATGTATAGATACCTGATGTGTATATAGATATATAGATATGATATTCAATTTTCACTAACTCATGTTGCTTTTAGATTTAGTACATCTCTGATTATTGCTTTATGTTAATAATTACCATGAAAGACTTTGCCATCGTTTTCCAAAACTTTCAATTTTCCTCTCTTTCTTGCCCCCTGCCTCCTTGAAACTAGGTGTGGCAAAGTGACTTGTTGTGGGCACTAAAATGTGAGTGGAAGTGAGGTGTGTCACTTCTGGAGAGAAGCACCTAAAAGCCACTGCAGCTGCTCCATTCACTCATCTCCTGCCATGATAAAACGTAAAGCCTTGTATTGAAATGGGAGCATTATAAGACCAGAGTCTTTAGTCCCCAGCAGAACCTGTTGTACATCAACAGTGAGTGAGAAATAAGACTTTGTCATTTTAAGGGTGGGATTTGGGGCATTTTTGAACATAACATAACTTAGCTTATTTTGACCATTATAGCAACTCCTACCAGGATCTTTTAGTTTGTTGAATTGTGCTACTTATTTTCTGTCTTTGTATCCCCAATCCCTTCTGTTGCCATTGCATTGTATAGAAATATATTTTTTAAATGTTTTCATTGACATGGCTTTGTGGAAGGCTTATGTTTCTCTTCATAAATACAAATTCTGTGATAAGCCTCATGCTAAACTTATTTTCTATTAGCTTTTTTCTGAATGTTTTATTTACTTATTTATAAAACATTGTATATAGTTATTTATTTTGGAAGAGAAACACAGAGAGAGAGAGATAGCTGGAGAGGAAAAGAGAGAGATGGAGAGGGTGATTTCCCAGCAGGTTCCCTTCAGTACAGAGCCTGCCCAGAGGTTGAGACCAGGTGGTGAGACCAGGACCTGAGCCGGTATCAAGAGTCAGATGTTCAACTGACTGAGCCACCTGGGTGCCCCCTGAATGTTTTAAATATACAATCATTTTTAACCTAATGGCACAATTTTTTCATTTTCTACAGAGGTTTTTTGAACAAATTGTTTGAAAATATTTGAATATCTTATGAAGAGGAATGAGGAGAGGAACACATAGGCAAAACCCCTAAGATGTGTTAGGTGTATATATATGATGTGTAAGCAAGTAGCTTGTGAGATGTAGGCAGAATCTGTAAGATGAGCCAGGTAGGATAAATAAACTAGTGTGAGATGAACATAGATATAAAAAGATAGATCAAAAGACACCTAATGTTTGTGGCACTGTAAATACATTGGAGACACATAGTATTTATAGGGCACTAAATATCTGTAAGCCCTTGAGTATTCTTAAGGTTTTAATTTGGTCACTCGCTGGTAATGCCCATTCAGGTCTCAGATGTCTTCTACTCAAGAAATACAAATAAGATCCATAATTTCTCACAGGCAAAGTCTAGTGATATTCTCAAATTGTGAGTATCAGGGTTACTCAGGCACACTTGCCCTGCATCTCTCTGGGAAATCAAGTCTGTATGCTGGTCCTAGGCTTCTTCTGTTTGTTGAGCTTATTTACACAAATCTCACTTCTGGTGCTTGTAACTATACCATTAATGGATAGTGCAGCTCAGAAGAGAGATGATAGCCCTCTTTATGTATGTGTTTATGTGGAGAGAGAGACAGAGACAGAGACTGAGACAGAGAGACAGAGAGGGAGAATTGCATTACCTGGAAGATAGGTAATATGGTTTTCTGCTCTGCTTGCATACTATCTCAAGTGGATTAACCTATGCCATTTTTCTCCTTTGCTTTCCATTGTGTATCTTAACTGACTAAATAAATCTTATTATTTGAACATTTTAATTGTTCTGTATGCCTCTCTCTTCTGTGGCCTTTTGGATCTTGCCTGCCCATATATTTGGAGGTTACCACTGCATCAAAAATAATTTGCATTATGACAGGTTTCTGCCTAAGAGGAAATATTCTATTCTAAGGCAGGACTAGTAGACATTATTGCAATACTAGTTTGGCTTTTATATTCAATGATTATTAATTCTGCTGCATAATCTTTGAAATATATTTGTAGAAAGGCATACCTATTTTGTTTTTCTGGGAAGTTACCCAAAGAAGAATGTACTGATTACCACAAAGCATCCTCCAGCCCACACTCCCTTAAACAAGTTGATATCCAAAATATTTTATGACTCTTTCACAAACTTTGTTTAAGGGCCTTCTGTGTATAATGCATTATATTAGATAATGTGGAAATGACAAACATGGAGGGGATATCATCTGTATTTTTAAGGAACTGATGTCTAACAGCAAGGAATATTCATTGCAAAATAGAACAAAAAATATAAAATATAAAAACAGGTAGCTATAGAGTACTACAGAAATGTAGAGGAGGGATCCAGAGAGAGAGATGTCATTTTATAAAAAGAGAATCTGGAAAGGTTTTAAGAGTTTAGGAAAGGAAGTCACATGTAAAAATAAACATTTGCCAAGGAAAGCTGACTGCCTGCTATGGGAACTTATACAATACCATTATTTTAGAATTTACCAAGTGGTAAGGTCAAGTCAGAAGTTAATTTGTCTTATTTTTACATGCAAGGAGGCAGAAGCAAATGTAATAATTCTGCTACTAACTGTTGGTGGGAATGCAAATTGATCAGACACTCTGGAGAACAGTATGGAGGTTCCTCAAAACATTAAAAATAGAGAGACACCTGGGTGGCTCAGTCAGTTGAACCTCCAACTTCAACTCAGGTCATGATCTCAGGGTTCGTGAGTTCAAGCTCTGCATTGGACTCACTGCTGTCAGTGCAGAGCCCACTTTGGATCTCTGTCCCTCTCTCTCTCTCCCCCCTCCCCCACTTGCATTCTTTATCTTTATCTCTCTCAAAATAAATAAACCTTAAAAATATAGAATAAAAACAGAACTACCCTATGATCCAGCATTTGCACTACTAGGTATTTATCTATTAGAGACAAAAATGCTAATTCTTAGGGGCACATGCACCCCAATGTTTATAGCATCACTATCAACAATAGCCAAGTTATGGAAAGAGCCCAAATGTCCATCAAGTGATTAATGGATAAAGAAGATATGGTTTACACATACACACACACACACACACACACACACACACACACACACAATGAAATATTGCTCGGCAATCAAAAAGGATGAAATCTTGCCATTTACAATAACATGGATGGAACTAGAATGTATTATGCTAAGCAAAATAAGGCAGAGAAAGACAAATACCCTATGATTTTACTGATATATGGAATTTAAGAAACAAAACAAATGAGCATAGGGGAAGGGAAGGAAAAATAAGAAAAAACAAAACCAGAGAGGGAGGCAAGCCATTAAAGACAGAGAATAAATATAGGGTTGCTGGACGGGGGGGGTAGGTGGATGGGTTAAATGGGTGATGGGCATTAAGGAGGGCACTTGTTGGGATGAACACTGGGTCTTATACATAAGTAATGAATCACTTGGTTCTACTCCTGAAATCAATGTAACACTGTATGTCAACTAACTTGAATTTAAATAAATTAATTAAAAAATTTTGCTATTAAGGTGAAAGCACAATGAAAGTTTTTAATTCTA
Organism: Suricata suricatta; assembly: GCF_006229205.1. Classification (NCBI taxonomy): domain Eukaryota; kingdom Metazoa; phylum Chordata; class Mammalia; order Carnivora; family Herpestidae; genus Suricata; species Suricata suricatta. The sequence goes on from NC_043700.1 coordinate 60,137,879, forward strand.
TGGTAAAACATTTTTAAAAATGTGTGTAAACATTTTGGGTCAGAAAGCATATTGTACTTTTTCTTAAAATATCCTTTAAATATAAACTTAATGCAGTACATAAACTGCTATTAAGTAAAATAAGACATAAAATATTATTGCCAACTCTACCAATCTCATGAATCTTGCCACTTTAAATATGCTCCACTGCAGTAAAAATATATAAATCAATGATTTTAGAAAACTTAGAAAAATACCAACATGCATTCTTTTGGGTGTAACTAAAAATATGGGAACAATACAGTGCTTCCGAATTTTTAGCTATTCTTTTCACTTTTCCTCATTTATGTGTTGCTTTACATATTTAGCTGCTACAGTAATCTTCATTTCTTGTGATCAAAATAGTAAATACTGCTATATATGCAAGACATTAATGAAAGTATATGCACATGTATGTATACTTGTTTAATTTTCTAGAAAATACGAGGTTTTTTGTCATCATGCTTCTTCGTCTAAGTCCGAATAATCAAGCAGTGTCAGTGTGGTCAGGCGTGCAAAGTTCTGTCCATGGTGCTGAAACTAGCCTTTTTGACCAAGTCCACAGCCTAACCATGAATTCAGCAAAACACTCTTTCCGGCTGTACACTTATATCTATAGAAACCTCAACTGCACACTCAAGAAACTGCCATCATTTTTTTTAGAGATGAGTCACAAATTAAAACCCATTAGTCAATCCAAGTCTAATATGTTCCAGCCTTGCATGTACTTCAGAACTCTTGGAAGAGAACCAGTTTTAATAAGTACACAAGAGACTGATATATAAACTGGAATAATAATTTGTTAATTTTCATATACAAAGTACCTAAGTGAATGCTTACCAAGAGGATAAGAAATCTCTTCTTAGTTGGAAAATACTAATAAACAGCATTTAGTCTCTTCCAGGCACTGTATGAAACACTTCATATATATAAGGGGATGCAATCATCACAACAACCCTGTGAAATAAATACTATTATTACTCCTATTTTATAGATCAGGAACTTGAGGTACATGGCTAGAAAATTGTGGAACCAGAATACTGCCCCAGAAAACAGTCAGGTAAGTAATCAGGGCTAAAGTACACCCTTATTTCTAACGTTTTTGTGTGTGTGCTCACTAATAATAATCAATTCCATTTGCTATTTTTTTAAATAGAGGCAGTAATGCATAGTGATTAAAGAGGCTCAGAGGATAGACTACTTGGGCTCTAAATACTACCTGGGACATCAGTAGTTGCATGGCCTTTGCAAGTTGCTTTCCATTTCTGCACCTTATTTTTCCCATCTATAAAATGGATAAAATAATAATGCCTGTTCCATAAAGTTGTTGTGAGGGTTAAATGAGTTAATGCATGTATTTAGAAAAATAGCTGACATATAATGGACCTAATAATTGATATTTATAATATCAATAAATATTAGCTGTCATTATTGCATGTTTTTGTGGAATTAATTGGGTTCTAACCAGATTTTTGATAAATTTTATTATGTTCATAACAATTTGTGGCCAAAGGACAGGGCTTAAATATTTAGTTTTCTTTCTTATGCATTGATCTTATGGTTTAAATATAGAGGTTTGGCTGTGGTTCCATCTTCTAAATTTGGTCTACATAGCAGAGTAAATAAGAAACAATGTAAATTACAAATGAAGACATCCAGATAAACAGTGTTTTTCTTTTCCTTTTTTTAAAGATTTTATTTTTAAGTAGTCTTTATACCCAACATGGGGCTCAAACTCATAGCATACTCTACCGACTGAGCCAGACAGGTGCCCCAACAGTTTTTCATTGTGTGGCTAATTTACAATAGATAATATTGATAACAGAAAGGTAACTACTATCAGTATTCATATATGAACCAAATCAACTAAAGTTAACTGAAGAATTGGTGTTTCTTGGTTCATATGGTTAGTTAATCATTTTTAGGCAAGTAAGACAATAAAGAAATGAGAAAAAAAGTAGGCAGTTGCCACAATTACATGTTCAAATTAGACATACTGTATAAATATCTTGCCAGGATTGAATCAGGAATATAAACAAAATAGGCATTTTTGGAAATGTTGCATTGCAATAATTTCTAGTAGATAAGGTTTCATTTTAATATTAAAAGTAGTATCATTCATTTATAAGACACTAATATGATTAAAATTATTCTGTTTAATACCTAGATAGCCTATTAAATTTTGGTGTATAAAGAAAAAAAAATCAAAATGCAAGAATGAGGTTTCTTTTTAGATTTATTTATTTATTCTGAGAGAGAGAGAGAGAGAACATGTGCATGAGTAGGGGAGGGGCAAAGAGAGAGAGGGAGAGAGAGAGAATTCCAAGCAGGCTCCATCCTGATGCTGGACTAGATCTCAGGATGGTGAGATCATGACCTGAGCTGAAATCAAGAGTCAGATACTTAACTGACTGAGCTACCCAGGCACTCCACAAAATTGAGTTTTATCTTTCAAAATTTCAAAGTCAATGAGAGTGGTAAACAAATAAGCAAAGAATGACAATACAGTATGAGGAGTCATATATCAAGGAGCATGGAAATAAAAATGAGAAGAGGCATGTGAGGGAGATTTCAAAGGGTCCAAGTTTTTGACTGTCTAGACTAGTACCCTATTAGAAAGAACAGTGTAGTTTTTAAGGTGTAGGGTTTAAGTCTTTAAGTCAAGTTTTAAGTCATAATTTTATACTTTATGGTTGTGTAAACTTATGCAAACCCTTAAGCTTCATCTTATCTATTTTAATGAGTATTAAATTAGATAATGCATACAAAGTAATTAACTCAAACTCTAACTATTGCTTTCAATATAATGTTTCCATTATGAAAGATGACAAAATATTTGTCATGCAAGGTTATTGAGTGTGGATGAGTGCCTTTCAGAAATAAGAAGATTACCTAAAGCAAAGATGCAAGGAGAGTACACACTTAAGTAAAATGTAAGTGCATGTGGGTGAGCAGCAGAAGAATAAACTAGAAAATTAGGAAGAGTCTAAATATTATTTTGAATGTGAGGATTCTTTAGTGTACATGATGGAATATTTGATTGCCTGGGGAAATATATAATGACATAGTATGATGTTAACCAAAATTTAGATGAGCTAGTACTTAGTCACAGTGGCATATTTTTTTAAAAACGTAATATATAAGTGAATCTGATTCCACAAAAAATTCTTGTGTGTAAGGATTTATAGGTCTTTTGCAGTAACTGGTTGGAAACCACTACTAATGATGATGAAGAACAGTGACGATTTTGTTCAGGGAATGACATTGTCCAGCTTGCATTTGAGAAAAAAAACTTCTCTGTTCATAGTTGAAGGGTGTGTTTGTAAAAGGTAAGGGAGAGAGTGAGGCTATGAAAATGAAGTCAATTAGAGTCCATTTCAATGGTTTGGGAGGGGTTATGCATCAGTCTGTGTCTTAATAGGAAACAAAGTGTTCAATCTACTAACATTTATGAAAAGACTTTATAGTAAAGGAAATAATTACTGATATGTGAGCAGAGTTAACATAACCAATAGATTAGGATTAGCAAGAGTGGGAAGCCATTAAGACCCTTAATCCTTACTGGGTTTACTACTCTGAAGGTATCATGAGAGCCTAGTTGAAGGCTGGAATCATGGGAGAAGCTGGAATCATAAAGCCAAGTAGTATCCATCAGAACCACTATAAAGCAGAGAGGGAATGAGGGAAACATAATCACAACTTTTTCTCTTCCCACTCTCCAAATCCTTCTGGTACCTCCAAACAATCCCCACCAGAAGATAGGGAGCAAAGAAAAGCTTGAAGAGGTCAATTTTCTGGAAAACTGAGAAAAACAGAGAAGAATAGATCTGGGGTGGGGGACAGACAGAGACTAACCAGCACAAGATGAAAGTATCTATATGAGAACAATGTCAATGAGCATGAAGAAGGGAGATTAACTACAAGAAATTTTTATGAAGTAGGATCTGTAGGACTTCATGACTGTGTCATATCCCACAGGACTCTACAAACACACGTGGTAAATATTTGATTGGAAAAAATATAATAGCAGAGTGATATGATACCAATCATATTTTAAAAGAACTGGCATTTAATTAATTAAAGTAGAATAATTTGCTTAAAAATAGTTGTATGTGTATATATGAGAAATTGATTATTCCAGTGGGGTACAAATGAGAAGAAAGATCTTGCAGTGGTATTTGGATTTCTGACTCGAAAACCTAAATGAATGGTGGAATTCTTTACCAAAAGAGAGAGAGAGAGAGAGAGAGAGAGAGAGAGAGAGAGAGAGAGAGAGAGAAAGTGAGGGAAAGTGGGGCTGGAGTTAGAGTGAAGTCAAGAAGTTGTGTGAGGTTCATTTTTCTAACAACTATTATTTAGTGGTGTATTGGAGCTTATAGTCAGTGTAGTAAGATGAGAATAATTAAGTAAAAAGTATGGAAAATGACAGCCATTAACAGGCATGTATCTGCCTCGGAAATTCAAGAAAATCAAATGTAAAACCATTAGAATAAAAAAGAATAATAAAATGGCTGGTTACAATATCTACATACAGTGATCAATAGCTTTCCTAATCAAAATTTACAATCACTTGGAAAATACAATGGAGTAAACAGTCTAGTTGGGTTAATCTAGTTTCCAAAGATTTCAAAGTTCATGCAGCTCTAAAGTTGCAGTATTAGCAACTTATTTGGAGAAAGGTACAGCATACAGGTCTGCAGTGAAACATAACAATTTCATAGCTAGTCATCATTTACTGTGGAAAAAATGTCTCTGCAGTGAAAATTACCCTCCCACCTGTTCAGGACAACTGCAAAGAAAACTCTCCTGCCTGGATAAATGGCTTCAGGGTCTCAGGTTCTCAGACAACAGCTCCAGAGAGCTTATTAAAATGTGATATCAGGAAACTAAACTATGATTTTATAACATTGACATTTCTGTTAGACTCAACAGCGTGTTGAAAAATGGAATATTGGTAGGCCCAAACAATTTTTCCCACTTCATTTTTTTAAAGTTGTTTTATTAACCCCATGATTGTGGGCCTTAAAAGGATTGTTTCCTTTTTTTTTTTGATATTATAAATTACTCTTTAATGAACATCTTTTTAGACAAATATTTTTTTCCCTCAATTTCTGCTTACTTCTCTATGGCAAATAAAAAAATTCAAAACACAACCTCAAAGTCTATAAGAATTCTTAAAACATTCAGCATATATTATTAGTTATATAGTCTGTACTCGATATAAAAATGTATCTCAAATTTTAAACTTGAATTTTGGTCGAATTTTCACAATTTTTTGTCAGTGGCAAAACTTTTTTGTGATTTCTTTATGTCTCTTTCCTCATGATCTAATAAGTTCTTATTGCTTTTTATTGATTTATATGTACTCTCTATATATTGAATATGCCAACTATATCTTCTGAAAACATTTAATCCAGGTTATTAAACTTTAAATTTTCATATGGTATTTTTGATATTCAAGAAATTTTGTTGTTTAATAAAATATATTACTATTTTTATTTTATTTTATTTAAAAATTTTTTGTTTTTATTTATTTTTGAGAGAGAGACACACAGCATGAGCAGGGGAAGGTCAGAGAGAGGAGTCACAGGACCTGAAGGCAGGCTCCAGGCTCTGAGCTAGCTGTCAGCAGAGAGCCCAACATGGGGCTTGAATCCATAAACTGTGAGATCATGACCTGAGCCAAAGTCAGATGCTTAGCCACTGAGCCACCCAGGCATCCCACTATTTTTATTTTTCAATAAAGTTTATTTATTTATCTTGAGAGAGAGAGTGCATAAACAAGGGAAAGACACATACACAGAGAGAGAGAGAGAGAGAGAGAGAGAGAGAGAGAGAGAGAGAGAGAGAGAGAGAAAGAATCTCAAGCAGGCTCTGTGCTAACAGCAAAGAGTCCTATGTGAGGCACAGTCTACAAAACCTTGAGATCATGACCTAAGATGAAACCAAGAGTCAGATGCTTAAACTGAGTGAGTCACCCAGGAGACACAAATTTTTGTTTCATTGCTTAGAGCTTAGAAATTCCTTTTCTACTGAGATAAATGTGTATATTCTTCTTAATTTAATTATTTATTCTATAATGTTGAACACAAATCCTTCTACTCTGGCTTGTAAACCAAATAAAACAAATAATTTAACTTGTGCATCAGATTTTTCTCATATAAAATGGGAATAATGATTGTGCCTACCTTGGAAAGTTGTTGTGAGATTTAATTAATTAATGTACAGTACTTAAAGCAGAGACTGATGCATAGTAGATACTCCATAAATGGTACCATTATTATTCATAACCATTTCTTCAAATTCCAAAATTTAGAAATCTCTGATTATTGAAAAGTTTTTCACAACTCATTTGGCATAAAACATGACCAAACTCCTGTATGGCTTATTTTATCACACTTGGTGTGAAACTTCATATATTTCACTGCAGACAAAATGCTGTGTTTTCTTTCAGGGTACTGACCTAGGCCCCTGTGGGGATAATGTATAAAATGCATTATATACTTTATGCTTTCTTTCTAAAAGAGTAAGTGGATAAAAATTTTAGAATACAGGGCCACCTGGGTGGCTCAGTCGGTTAAGTGTCCAACTTTGGCTCAGGTCATAATCTCACAGTCTGTGAGTTAGAGCTTCATATCAGGCTCTCTACTGTCAGCACAGAGCCCACTTTGGGTCCCCTGTCCTCACCATCCTCTCAAAAATAAATAAACATTAAAAACATTTATGGTGCATTTAGTCCCTGAACATGGATTTGGTTTCAGCTGCAAAATGTTTGCAATACCATTTTAGGTATTATCTGTATTCTTTATTTTATTTATTCATCACATTTATTCATTCATTCATTCATTCAACTAGTAGTTTCAAGGTTCCGTTCAGGATGTTTGGGATGTATCATTCATAAATCAGATTAATTTCTCCTTCCTTCTTTTAGATAGCATCTTATTTCTTTGAGACCACATCATCACCCTTGTTGTCATTAGTAAACTTTTAGGAGGAGTGAGAAATAACACTATATTAAAAATACTCTAGAATTTCACATGTATCTTGATTTAAAAATATTAAAATAAATTGAGGAAAACAACTTGGATTGTATTTTACAGGAGAATGTGAGGTCCAGGGAGATTTCTTTGAAATGAAGCTATAGTAAAAGATAAAACTGGAGTTAGCACCTTTTAAAGGCCATCTTCTTTCCAGTGTTCCTTTTTTATGTCTTTTGGAAAGATATCTATCAGAACAGATTTTCCTTTTTCCTCTTCTCCTCTTCCTTTTCCCCCTTCTCCTAGTCAGTAAAATCAATTGCATGTTATTGAATGTGTACTGTATCTGTTTAGGACACAGCTCAGCATGCCCTGTTTAGATCTGTTACAGATATTACCCTACCTTTGTATCACACTTTTAACTTTACTTTATTTTCTCATAAAAGCCTCTCAAGTGAGAGTAATGTAAGACAGCTATCATTAACATCCTTTTCCAAATGAGAAAGATAAGGTGGCTAGGTCAAATGAATTGCTTAAGTGATTATATCATTAAGAGAGTTAGGTCCAGAAGCAAGTTTGTAGCATTCTGAGCTCTTTCCATATGGCTCTCAGTGTCCTTCAGGAATTAAAGTTGACTTGAAAAATCAGGAATGTCTCTTAGGGTCTTTCCTTAGCAAATATATTTGTCAGTGTTTTTTCCTCCACTAGTTAAAAAGATACAGCCTTGGGAAAGTAGTCTTCTTTACAGATGAAGAGCTATGACTCAAAATTCTGAAATTTATCACCCTGTTGTGAATATTTCATTCTATGTTGTCCTTAATTCCATGCCTATACATGGGGTCAACTAAGATAATTGAATTAATTTGGATATCAATGAATATATGAAACAAGATCTGGGTGGAAATATTGAAGGCAGATCGTGCATGCTACTATTAAAGCTGAATACAATAAAGATATGATTAAGAAAAATTCCAACTTAACACAATGAAGAATTAACATAGGCTGAATCAGCAACTCTACTTTGCAAATACTTTTATTTTAGGAGAAATTATATACATACTTTTTTCATAGCCTGCTATTGCTGTATATAGTATTTCATTTTCATTTTCATAAACACTGTGGCAATTTCAAAAGAATTTTCCCCCATTCCTTCCTCTACCTATAAACAAAAACTGTTCCTCCATGACCACTTCTATGTCTATATCATGCCAACAACCAGCACTATAGACAGAGCAACTGGAAAATGAGCATAAGATCATGGGATATGTCACCTGTCCTGTTAAATAAGGATGTTTAATGAAAGAAGAATATAGTGAAGCCAAAGTCAAAATTGCATCAATATTTAGATCACACGTATGTAATAAACTATGCCTGCTAACACATCTTATGAATATAAAGATTACTATTATTTGTTAACACTATTTCATTTATGAGAAATTAATAGAAAAGCTAGCTTAGCAGCATATTTCAAAAGAATGATAATCGGTTATATGTACCTTTTAACTTTTCCACAAATCCATTCAAATAACCCTTGTTAGCATAGTTGCTGAACATCAGCCAATTATCAAAAAGGTAAGATAAAAAAGATTTTGAAGAAATCTATACTAAACCTTTCATTTAAAGAAGATTGGTTATACATTTGTGTCCAAGGAATTTTACTTTCTGTGATAAAAAAAATATAGTGCTTTAGAGATATAATATGTAAAATGATATATTTTCCTTGTCAATTTTCACGGTAGGGAAGAAAGCCTTCATTTGGATGGTGATGTCCCCTCCCAGACCCACAAATGGATTCACTGTACAAAGAAGATAGTTGCTGAGGTAGTCTTTGTTTTTACTTAATAGCTTATGGTTATTCTTTTTATTTCATTTCACAGTGATCTGTCTCCAAGTGCAAAAGTCACTGCACCTTGTTTTATGTCTGCAACTGTTTTAAGTATAGGTTGGAAACTAAAATTTGTTTGGTATCTTGAAATTCTTTTTCTTTGTAAATACCTTTGGAAGCGTTCATTAACAGGTATATTGCAAATAAGATTCATGTTGAATTTAGTAACTGATCACAAAGCCCACGAAAGCATATTGTCCACCTTACCAATCAATCTATTTCTATATAAAATAAATGAAATCATCATGCTTCCATTTTTCAAAGGAAAAATTATCTAAAAGTTGCTGGTGTGCTATTAGGCGAGCGGGCTGTATATGTTTAGGCTACAGAAAATTTTAAATTTGACTTGTCACTGGTAGGTATCTGTTTATTCATCTTCAAGAGAGATTAATAACATTCATGTCATGTGGGTAATTTTAAAGATCAAATGGACTAGTGCATTTTAGCACTTAGCACAGTATTTGGCACATAATATGGGCATAATAATATTAGTTTTGCTTATTATTTATTATTTATCAACAGTTAACAAATTCAAATCCAGGAGAACTTGTTTTTAGCAAGCAATGTGCTCTTAATGAGTTTATTAATTCAGATAAAACCAGAGTATAAAAATTTTATATTTCATGAAATCCACAAGGAAAAATATTAAAATGTGTCTATTTTCCCACCGGAAACATTCACTGTTTTGGTGAAAAGAATCATGTATCAGTATGAAGACCATGCAGCAGATCATCAATAATTGAGGCAGAGTTAATATTTCCGCTCTGAATCTTCATTTTTAAGGCTTAATATATTCACCATTTAAATATTAGAATGTAAGTTAGGTATATAAGGTCTGAATTCAGATGTATTTTTTCTAAGAATTACTATTTTTTTCAATGTAACAATTAAATGTTTTGTTGTAGTTATTTATTGCCACCCATTTGGATAAAAATATCTTAAAATATTCAAACAGCATGTTTTAAAATTTACAAATAAGGAAAAAAGAATACATTAGAAGTGGAAAATTTCAGTGACATAGGCCAGCATCTTGGCAGATTAATGCATATTTGGAAATAAAGATCTTGTAGACTGTAATAAATTCACTTTGCTAAAATTGAGGGCCACAGTGAAGGCCCCAGCACACTATTCTTAATATCCAAAAATAATAAAACTGAATACTTTTCCATGGTACCTGTCAAGTTAAATTATGAGGAGGCATAATTAAGCAAGGCCATTTATCAGGAATCAAAGAATTGCAACTCAGAATATACAGATTTGGGTAGCTACCCAAACGGTTCCCTACCAGGGAGCAAAAGTCAGGGATTTTTAAAGTGAAAGGGATTGCTTATACATGTTGTTTACAAAGAGTTTTTGATTAGTGCTGATGGCAGAAAAAAAATTTGACTGAAAATAATTGGTTGCTAAGCAGTCTCTTAATGTAGTAAATTGCAGGTGTTTGGGCAGAGTTCTTGGAATATTTGTGGTTTGGCCCAGCTCAAAAGTCTGTGCACCCATGAGGACGTGCATAAAGCCCATCTCATTCATGTCCTCTTGGCTCCATTTTAAAGTTCTTTGATATAAGTAACCTATTTTATTTCACCTGTCACAGACCAAATAAATTACCACATATGAATGCATTTCATTTTTCTTAAAGGAAGAGATAGAGGTTTTGTTTTTAGTGCTTTATAAAAGTGATAAAACAAATAAGAGATACTTTTTCTGATCCTTTTGGTTATTTGTCTAAGTTTCCCAGATCTGCTACCTCTCCATGGCCTTCTTTTTGTCTCCACACTTGTGTTAGTCCAGAGAATGCTGAAGAACAGCAAGATAAACAAAGGCAATGAAGATAGATGGGAGTATCAGAGAAGCAATCTAGGAAGGAAGGTTTATAGCTTGACCTTCTGAAATACTTAGAACAGCATCATTAGCAGTTCTAATTACTTTTTTCAAGCAATTAGATTGTCTATTCTCAAAGACGGTCATTGCTTACATTGCCAATTTCTTACCTCTCTTACTTTTTTTTCCATCTATTTTCCTTTGTATTTGCCCTGATTTTTAGAAATATTCATTATTTTGATACTTAAAAATACTCATTTCTATAAGCTGTTCATACATTTTACATGTTCTTTCATACTTTAATTTGGAGGAAATGATAAGTGACTATCCTTAAAAGTTTTTTCAAAGGGTGCCTGAGTGGTCCAGTCCGCTAAGAATAAGACTCTTGATTTAGACTCAGGTCATGATCTCGTGTTCATGGGACTCAGCTCTGTGCTGACAGCATGGAACTTGCTAGGGATTCTCTCCTTCCTTCTCTCTTTGCTACTCCGTCTTGCTCTTGCTCTCTCAAAAATAAATACATAAACTTTTAAAATAAAGTTTTTTCAACTCTTAAAAAATAAGATCATATTTATATGCATATTTATATGCATATTTATAATATATATTTAATATACAATATATAAATGCACATTTATATGCATATTTATAATATATTTTAATATACAATATATATGCATATTTATAATATAAATTTTAATATACAATATATAAATGATACCTAAAATAATTTGAAAATCCATAAATGCAAGTTAACACTTTTAGATTTGCTACACTATTTTCAAACTATGTGCATCATGGCCTTTTTGATATTTTATTTTTAAAAATATTTTCTGATCTGCTTTTTTACACTTTATTACCTTTTCCTAAGAAAAGTCCCAGTGAATTTCAAATGGATTTAGAAGCCTACTTAATACAGTGACTAGCCTTCAAGTTGTATTATATTGAGACTTTTTCTTTATATTTACATCCAGGAGTTTCTAATTGTACTAAGTGTATTTAGTCTTTACACTTAAAAAATGTTTATTTACTTATTTTGAGAGAGAGAGAGAGAAAGAGAGAGAGAGAGAGAGAGAAAGAGAAAGCAGGGGAGGGGCAGAGAGAGAGGGGGAGACAGCCCAACAGGCTCCACAGTCAGTGAAGAATGGGGGTGGGGCTGAACCCAGGAACCCTGGGGTCATGACCTGAGTCAGAGGTCAACTGACTGAGCCACCCAGGTGCCCCTAGTCTACACACAACTAAAGGGTGATGAAGCCACGGGCAGAGTCTGCGTGTTCCTAAATAGACACTTTCAATTAATCCAGACTAATCAGCACTGATTGTTAACGCTCCTTAGTTTCTTCTGGGGGTGATAGTGGTAGGTGATTCTGGGGACTTTAAGAGATTCCTTGAATAATTAATTGATGAGGGGCGCCTGGGTGGCTCAGTAGGTTCAGCTCAGGTCATATTCTCCCAGTTCCTGAGTTCCAGCCCCCTATGGGCTCTGTGCTGACAGCTCAGAGCCTGGAGCCTGCCTCAGAATCTGGGTCTCCTTCTCTCTCTGCCCTTCCCCTGCTCATGCTCTGTCTCTCAAAATAAATAAATAAATAAAACATTAACGAAGTAATTGATGAGTACAAACAGTTGGGATATGTTCTTTGAACAGCAACAATTTTTAACATGAGACATCCCTGGATTGGTGGAGGGCTGGATCTCAGATCTGGGGTGTGTGTGTTTCCACTAACAGGGGACTGTCTATTCCTCCAGTAAAACATCTATTGATAATTTAAAGAATATCAAGCAAAAATAAAGTTGACCTCACATCTTTTATGACTTTTAATGAAACTCTGGCGATTTAAATATTATCATCAGCGATGACAACCCTTTGGGTGAGGCCATGAAGCAGTCACCACTGGAGTGTCCAATAGTATTTGGTGAGGAGGAAATGAGGAAAAACTAAGGCCACGGGTGATTTTCTGTTATTGGCTTCTCGCATGTGAGCAGTAGTCTTTTCGTTGTCCGTTTCACAGGTCGTCGTGACTCCCTAGTTTTCCAATGTTTTGTTTCAGATTTTTTCGCCCATAAACAGTAGGAGTCTTTCTTCATCCTCTTAGCTGCTAGTTACTGAGGCTGCAACGGCCAGACGTCCTAAACTCCAACTGAGGCCGGAGCCCCGGAGTCCAAGGGTTCTAGACCTTCTCCTGGCTGTAACATCGGAGTCCAGCGCGGTGTTGAGGCGCTGGAGCTGCCGAGAAGCCAAAAAAACTTTCTCCATACCCTTGGCATTCGCCGTCAGTCTGAACACTGAGTTAGGAATCTTTGCGGGAGAGCCCGCACTTTTCGTCCTGAGCTTTAGCCCCACCACGCCCACCCTGCCTTTACACACCGTCGGAGCCACCTTTCTGCAGACCCGTCCTCATCCCGGCTTGGACTCCAGTTAGGCAGACCGGTTGTGGGTCCGCCTAAAGGCTCTACTGCCGCCTCCGTCCGTGCTGCGTTCCCCGCGCGAGCGCTGGATTATTCTAGTCTTTGAGCATGGCAGATTTCCACCGGATGACATCATGGGAGCCGAGTGAGTGCCGGCTCCGAGAGGGGGACGGAGAAGGGGAGGGGGAGGAGAGGAGGGGAGAGGGCTGGGAAGCCGAGCCGGTGTACGTCCGCAAGCCGGGGAGGAGCGCTCCGCCCGCTACTGACAAAGGATGGGAGGATGCCTGCGCCGCGGGATGCTCCTTGCGCTCCGCCGCGCGGCCGCCTGAGCGACTTCGCCCTCCGCCGGTGAGTGATTGCAAAGATCATTCAAGCCTCCTCGCTGCGAGCCCGCACCCTCCTCGGCTCGCCGTCCCGGGCGCCTGGGTCCCTGACCCCGAACTGGGGGTTGGCACAGCACCAGACTGGGAGCACCGGTTGCAGGTGCCTTTGCCCGGTGGGTCCGCGGAGGAGCCGTGGCTCCTGGCTGGGGTGCGTGGTGGGTGCTGGGACCCAAGTCCCAGGCGGCGAGCTCGCCTGCGGGCTCTGCTCGGGCGAGTGAAGACTGTGCCAGCCGGCTGCCTGGGGGTAGTTACCTCCGCCGGCCAGCCAGCGCCCGCTCTGCGCGCTAGCCTTTTCCGGTGGCTCCCCAGTGCGCAGCGCGCTGTTTACACCAGCTTAGTACTAGTCAGCGAGCCGCACCCCTCGGAAAGCGCGGCATCGATCAAGGCCACTTTACAGGCTCTCGAGCTTCCAGTGTGGGCTTGAGGGGGGCGGGCGCCGATCACCCAGGGCGGCCGCGCGCCCAGGACCGCCGAGGGCAGCCTTTGTCTTGGGTGCAGCGCTAATGCGCTCGAAACTGAGTCAGGCTCTCCGCAACTGTCGAGTCGAATCCGGGTCCCCGGCACCCACCCGCCTGGGCGTGAGATGCCATTGTGTTCCTGGTGCAGGCGGGACTGAGAGCTGGGACTTGAGACACCAGAAGTGTCCTGCGCCCACGGTGAGTGTCGCAGTTAGCCAGGTGCCGGGCGAGCTTCGTAAGCTCCTGGAAGTGAAGTGACTAATTGAGGCCGAGAGACGCCCAAGTCCTGTCCTCTAGTGGTGTGAGTCAAAGAGCAAACTTAGGGAGACGCACTCTAGCTTGCTTGCTTGCTTTTCCCCCCTCGTTTCTGAAGCGCTCATAGTGAGGATTATTTGTGGCAGGTAGGTGGAATTAGAGGCAGGTCCTGGACACAGGGAGATCTACGTCTTCCTGGCAATCCTTTTTGCTATTTAGTAGTTTCGGAAGAGGTTTTCTTGCTAAATGTGTTTGAGATCTGTTCTGTTACAGAGTTTTGAGGGCTTAACGAGAAAAGATTCGGAACCTGCTCAGGTGTCTGAGTTTAGAGTTGGGCTGCGTTTAAGTGCTAGAAAGCCAACATAACAATACGCACCTCTCGTCGCTACCTGCAGGTTTGACACAGGTTTTATCGGTGAATTCCTTCTCTTTGGGAAGAGTCCAATTTTCAGATCACCGAGGAGTGGCGATGCCTATTGGAGTATTTGATGTTAATGTCAATTTGTTTCCAAAAGAAACACTTTGTTAAACAGGTGGAAGGAATGAAAGTTTGTTACTTTGGGTTCGGTTACTTTCTTTTGGAATTTCACGGCAATCTAAAATATTTAAATTTTTAAGAGCTGTTTTATATTCATGGCCTTAGTGTATAATGATCCCTGAATATTAAGGAGATGCCTGTATACAAGTTTATATTCCAGCGTCTAACATGCAACGGTAGGGTTTAAGAAAGTAACAGCCTCAGTTATAATTCAAAGAATGATTTCATTTTCCTTGTCTTAAAAAGGCTTACTGGTTTTCCTTTAGACTGTGTCTTTTTCTTTAAAGATAGGTGATCCAAGTGAAGCTTTTTAAAAACGGAAGTATTAAAGTATAAAACACTGGTGACTGCCCTTCTCATAAAGTTTGAGGTCTTTTTAGAACAGGCATGATAGAAGCTTATTTGAATTAAAAAATGTGGTGGAAGTTAAAAAGGAGCTAACTGGGTGAAATGATGGAGGGGGATTTTACTAAATATAAATGGTGGGACTAAGAAAAATTCGCATCAGTTTTGCTTTTGGAAAACGCACGGTGTGGCTTTTACACTCTTCTGGTGAGTGCATCATTAAATCTTTGAGTATGTGAGGTTATGATGACATGAGCTTACCTATATCCAGGATTTTTGGGGTTAGCAGCAACGTTTTCTCCTGTAATTCAGAAGTAATTTTTGTTTCATAATTTGTTTCCTGCCTTATCACAAAAGGTTCTACCTGTTTCTTCAAAAGTTTTCTTTTTAACTTTATTTCCTCCTCTCCTTATAGTAAAAGTTAAGGAGCTTTACATGAAGGTTTTTAGCCAGTCGCTCATGTTGGCTGCTTTTCTTATATTTATAGTGACACATCTCTTTTTGAAACTAGCCCTGTGAGGATACGGGCTGCTGATGTGCTTCTGTGATGGGGTATACCCAACATAAAAATATACACGTATATTAAAGTGTATATAGTCCCAATCAGACAATCAATAAATAATAATCATAAGCAGGAGGCATATGGTATTTCGCTAATGATTTGGCAATGATATTTCCTTTAACATTAGAATGTGTTATTCCCTTTATGTGGTAGGTAAAAATCTACATTAAAGATGACATGTTATGATTTGTGTTCGAAATCTTTTGTTCCAAAATATTTATCCAAGAAGTTAAAAAAAATGATCTGAAACTTCACTACACATACATTAGAATGTGTGAGGAAAGTTCCCAGGAAGTATGAGCATTTTATACATATGTATATGATTTCATATAATTGATAGGCAGTACAATACTATTTTAAAAACATGAACTAAAAGAATGCCCTTGAATTAGAGAATATTATCATGATGTTCTTTAAGGTGTCCACAAATATTTTGGCAAGGATGCTTAACAGGGAAAGATGAGAGGAAGTTGTATTATAAGACAAAAGCAAAACTCTAGTATATTGCCTGGAGGCAATAGTGATGTTTGAAGGTCGTAGAAAAGAGCATGATGTCAGAACACTGGAGGATTTCTAATAAAAAATTATATAGGAGGAATAAGTTTATATTATTTGGTGGCCTCTTGTTTTACCTATTCCAGTTGTTGGATTTGAACGGATACTGTAGGATCTCTGTAATACAGTGAAACTCTCTGCCTTCCTTGAGTTCAAAATCTTGAACTCCACTGGGCTTTTCTATGGTGTTTTTCAAATACTAAAGGATTTTTTTGGGTCACAAGACATTGTGGTGTTAACTCTTGTTAAGGAGTTAACTCTTGATAAGAAAATTGGTCAGTAAAATGTTTTTGGCTGAAAAGTTTTGGTGTCTCAGCTTCCTCTGGAAATTGAAAGTTATGAGTGAAAGTCATCAGTTATGAAACAGTAGAAAATAGTCAGGAGTGTGATAGTATCTTGTTCATTGGGTTAAATAACATAGCTAGTGGAGTTTTTAAAAACAAATTTAAAGAGGGGTGCCTGGGTGACTCAGTCGGTTAAGCGTGCAGCTTCAGCTCAGGTCATGATCTCATGGTTCGTGGGTTCGAACCCTGCGTTGGGCTCTGTGCTGATAGCTAGCTCAGAGCCTGGAGCCTGCTTCAAATTCTGTGTCTCCCTCTCTGTCTGATCCCCCCCTTTTCACACTGTCTCTCTGTCTCTCAGAAATAAATATAAAACATTAAAAAAATTAAAAAAAATTTAAAGAAAAATTGAGACAAAATCTCCAGAAGTGCAAATCATCTTCTTGTTTGTTATGCATTAGACACATTGTATCACTTAGTGGACCTCTATAATACTATTATTTTATTTTTACTTTTTTTGAAGCCTTTTTTAAAAGTAATCTCTGCATCCAATGCGGGACTTGAACTTACAACCCTGAGATCAAGAGTTGCATGCTCTCCTGACTGATCCAGCCGGGCACCCCATGTTTATTTTCTACTTTCCAGTGTCAGAATGATGAACACTGGGATAGAAAGGAAATACATGTTCTAGTTTTGACTTTGTCATGTAATTGAGGACAGGCTTCTGAGTCTCTTGAACATTAGTTTCACTTTCCATAAAGTAAAGATGCTAACATCTGCCCTGCATTGCTCACTGGGTATGGTCCACACAGTAAATGAGCTGATGTGCAAAAGTGATTAAAAAAAAAGAAGGAAGAACCATGTAACTTAACTTTTTTAACTTCTAGATATTTTCAGTTAAAGAAATAAATGTATATAGAGGTGGATATTGCTTGTGATTTCTACTCTAAACATCTGGTATTTTTAATTAGCAATTCCTGTATGACAATTTATCATAAAACTTGCTAAATAGGTGGTTATGTATCTTTTATTTGCAAGTTTGCAAGCAACAAATTCTGTCATTTTTATTGTGCGTCTGAAAATATTTTTATAGAGCCTTTATTTTTATAAAGAATATGTAAACCAGGGGTAGAATTTTTGTTGGGCATTCATTTTCTTTGAACACTTGAAGTAGTTATTCTTCTGACTTGGGCTTCCATCAGGCCTGTCAGTCTTATTGTTTTGCAAATCATGTGTCTTTGTCTCTGGCTGATTTTAAGATTCTTCATTTGTCTTTATTTTTCTTCAGTTCTTCAGTGATGCTTGTAGGTATGGTTTTTCTTTTGCTTATCCTCTTGAGAGTTTGTAGAGCTTCCTGATATTGTGGATTGATGTGTTTCATCACATGAAATTCATTGAGAAATTCTTGATATATAGTTCTACTGCATTGTTTCTTTTCTTTTTTTTATATGTTTAATATGTGGTTTCACTGTGCCCAGCATGCTCTTTTACTTGTTTTGTTATTTTATACTCTTTCTTTCTCCCTCTGTTTGGATATTTTCCATTGACTTTTTTTTTTTTTTTTTCCAGTTTACTAGCTTTCTCTCCTTCACTACAGCTGTTATGCTGTCATGCCCGTCTGTGAGTTATTACTCTAATTAGTGTATTTTCTTGGTTTTCAAATGTGCATTTCATTCTTTGCTATATATACACCAATTAACCTAGTTTTCTACCACCTCCTCTGTTACTCTGAACATACGAATCAAGATCATTTTAAAGTTTTGTCAACGCCAATAACTGGATTACTGTAGAACTTTTCTTCAGTGTCTCTCTCCTCACTCTTGGTTTTAGTAATGGTATGTAAAAATTCTAGAAGCTCCTGATGATTTATCCAGGTCCAAAGAATTGTTGGCACTCCCACCAGGTGAATAAATTGGAGAGGTGGCCAGTCCTTGTAATTTCATCAGTGACTGAACTGACTCAAGGGTGAGCCGTCTTTATCCCTTGCAGGGGAACCTAGTAGCCAAGGCATAGCTATAGAGCATCCACTGATGCAGTCACAGGTACTAAGCACAATTCAGGGCGGTACTTCTGAGAACCCTGCTCTTCTTTTCAGAAGCATTCTTCTTAGTCCTTTAGCATCATATGTGTTGCTTCATATGTCATCAAATGTCATGTAACTAAAACCACATATGTGTCAGCTTGATGCTTCATCATTTATTTCTCACTTGGATCTTGGTCCCTCCTGTGCCTAATTTTTTTTTTTTTTGTTTCCAGCCCCATAAGACTGCCAAAATTTCTGCTGGGCTCCCTACCCTATGTCAGTGGTCTCCTGCTCATACTCTCAGCCTCTTGGTGTTTGTCTGGGTTGGCAGAATGCCTCCACTCTTCATCCCAGGGGGGGGAAAAAGCACCATCAGAATTCGGCTTATCTCTTTGATCTTTCCTCCATCTGAAATCTTGAAGCTAGAAATTTGAATTCATGGTAACTAAATATAACAAATTGGCAAAACTTTTCTTTCTCTTAGGAGTGCTACACACACACACACAACAATCACACACGTGTGTATATAAAACCCACATTTTTTTCTGAACAAAGGAACCCCATGATATATGAATCTTCCTAACTGAATAAATCCCACATATAGGGAGTGAATAATGTGGAAAGTCTGGAGCTTCCCTCTTTTTGGAAACAGCTGTTCTTTATTTTTCAACTTGTTACTCAGACAAGTAACTGACACAGACTGATGTCTTGTGACTTGCATATAATAAAGTTAACAAGTTAATTGTGTATCAACTTTTTTTTCTTTTTGGTGTATAGATGAATATACCAATACCAAGAATATTTCCTTCCAGAAGAAATGTTGCAAAGGGTGGTTAGTACTTTCAGAAATAATGTCTTTAACAGTAAACTTCAAGTATGACCTAAATTAACTACACTTCTGTGGACTGACCTAGAATTTTTGTTGAATCTGTCTAGTTAGGGATAGATACTAAAAGTGAACTAAAATATATGCTATTTTTAAGTGATTATAAAAATATTTTTTAATGTTTATTTACTTTTGAGAGAGAAAGAGAGAGAGAGACAGACAGACAGACAGGCAGACAGACACAGAGCATAAGCAAGGTAGGGGCAGAATGAGAGGGAGACACAGAATCCTAAGCAGGTTCCAGGCTCCAGGCTGTCAACACAGAGCCTGACATGGGGCTCAAACCTACAAGCCACGAGATTGTGACCCTGACAAAAGTCAGATGCACAACTGACTGAGCTTTCCAGGTGCCCCTTAAGTAATAATAAATTCTGGATAACTTATTAGACACCACTGAGTTTTTAAAAATTTAAATCAAAGTTAGTTAACATATAGTGTAATAATGATTTCAAGAATAGAATTTAGTGATTCATCACTTATATATAATGCCCAGTACTCATCCCAACAAGTGTCCTCCTTAATGCTCATTGCCCATTTAGTGCCTCCTCCCACAAACCCCTCCAGAAACTCAGTTTGTTCTTTGTATTTAAGAGTCTCTTATGGTTTGTCTCCCTCTCTGGTTTTATATTATTTTTGCTTTCTTTTCCTTATGTTCATCTGTTTCATATCTTAACTTACACATATGAGTGAAATCATTTGATTTGTCTTTCTCTTATGACTTATTTCACTTAACATAGTATCTTCTAGTTCCTTCCACATTGTTGCAAATGAAAAAATTTCATTCTTTTTGATCACCAAGTAATATCCCATCACGTGTGTGTGTGTGTGTGTGTGTGTGTGTATACATATATATATAATGGAATATATATATATAATAGAATATATATATATACAATGGAATATATATATATAATGTGTATATATACATACACCATATGTTCTTTATCCATTCATCTGTCAATGGACATTTGGGCTCTTTCCATAATTTGGCTATTGTCAATAGTGCTGCTATAAACATTGGAGTGCATGTGCCCCTACAAATCAGCATTCCTGTATTCTCTGGATGAATACCTATAGTGCAATTGCTAGACTGTAGGGTAGTTCTAATTTAAAATTTTTGAGAAACCTCCATACTGCTCTCCAGAGTGGCTAGCTACACTAGTTTGCATTCCCACCAGCCATACAAAAAGTTGACCATATCCTTGTCAACTTCTGTTCGTTGCCTGAGTTGTTAATTTTAGCCATTCTGATGGGTGTGAGGTGGCATCTCATTGTGGTTTTGATTTGTATTTCCCTGATGATGAGTGATGTTGAGCATTTTTGCATGCATTGGTTGGTCATCTAGATGTCTTTGGAAAAAGTTCTATTTATGTCTTTTGCCCATTTCTTCACGGGATTATTTGTTTTTTGGGTGTTGAGTTTGATAAGCTCCTTATAGATTTTGGATACCAATCCTTTATCTGATGTGTCATTTGCAAATATCTTCTCCCATTCCCTCAGTTGCCTTTTAGTTTTGCTGATTGTTTTCTTTGCTGTGCAGAAGTTCATCTTGATTAGGTCCCAATAGTTCATTTTTGCTTTTGTTTCCCTTGCTTCCAGAGACATGTCAAGTAAGAAGTTGCTGTGACCAAGATCAAACAGGTTGTTGCCTGTTTTCTCTTTGAGGATTTTGATGGCTTCCTGTCCTACTTTTAGATCTTTCATCCCCTTTGAATTTACTTTTGTGGATGAAGTAAGAAAGTGGTCCAGGTTCATTCTTCTATGTGTTACTGTTCAGTTTTCCAAACCCCATTTGCTGAAAAGACTCTTTTTTCCATTTGATATTCTTTCTCTGTCAAAGATTCGTTGACTATATGTTCGTGGGTCCATTTCTGGGTTCTTTGTTCTGTTCCATTTATCTGAGTGTCTATTTATGTGCCAGTACCATATCATCTTGAGGATTACAGCTTTGTAATACAGTTTCAAGTCCAGAATTGTGATGCCTCCAGCTTTGGTTTTCTTTTTCAGGATTGCTTTGGCTATCTGGGGTCTTTTTTGGTTCCATACAACTTTTAGGATTGTTTGTTCTAGCTCTGTGAAGAATGCTGATGTTAGCTGGATAGGGATTGCATTGAATATGTAGATTACTCTTGGTAATATCAACATTTTAACAATATTTGTTCTTCCAATCCATGAGCATGGAATGTTTTTCCATTTTTTTGATGTCGTCTTTAATTTCTTTCATAAGCTTTCTACAGTTTTCAGTGTATAGATTTTTCACCTCTTTGATTAGGTTTATTCCTAGGTATTTTATGGTTCTTGGTGCAATTGTAAATGGGATTGATTCCTTGATTTCTCTTTCTGCTGCCTCATTACTGGTATATAGAGATACAACCAATTCCTGTACATTGATTTTATATCCTGCAACCTTGATGAATTCATGAATCAGTTCCAGCAAATTTTTGATAGGGTCTTTTGATTTTTCCCTTTAGAGTATCATGTCATCTGTGAAGAGTGAATGTTTGACTTTTCCCTGGCCAATTTGGATGTCTTTAATTTCTTTGTGTTTTCTGATTGCTGAGGCTAAGACTTCCAACACTGTGTTGAGCAACAGTGGTGAGAGTGGACATCCTTGTCATGTTCCTGACCTTGGGGGTTAAGTTCTCGGTTTTTTTTTTTTTTTTTTCATTGAGGGTGACATTAGTGGTGGGTCTTTTGTATGGTTTTATGATCTTAAGAAACCACTGAACTTTGACACACAATCAAATTGCTCAGAATGCCTGAAATAAGTTCGAATTCCCTGCCTTCCTTTCTTTCAGGTGTCCTAAGGTACATTGGGAAATTCATTGAGGCTTGGTGAGAATGATAAATTATGTACTATGGTGTTATTTGTTCATTATTTGAGCCTCAACTGTGTTGACTTCTTCTCACCTTGAACTTATGCAGAGTCTCTTTTAACTCCAGTTCTGTGATTTTACCAGCATGTCTCCTATCTCCCTCTGCCCCTAAAAGTACAGCCTAGAAGTGGGGAGATGCTAGAGGATTCCTCCCACTAGAGGAATCCCTCAATCCGTGGGAATGGGTGGGCATTTCTGAGAGAGAAAGGCTTTCTATAGTTCCCCCTGAGAGTCAAGGTTGAGTGCAACCTCAGTTGGCCATGGTGATAACCGAACTCCATACTCTTATATTGGCTTTTATTTCCTATTTCACTGTATGGCGCTTCATTCTTACCCTCTGGAGTCACCTTCTACTATTTGCACATAAGATTTTCTTTTAATTAAAATTTTTAAATGGTGTTTGAGAGAGAGAGAGAGAGAGAGAGAGACAGTGAGCATGTGAGCAGGGGAGAGGGACAGAGGAAGAGAGAATAAATCTCAAGAAGGCTCCATGCTGAGCATAGGGTTCGATTCCACAGCCCTGGGAAAAGTTAAATCAAAAGTCGGATGCTCAACCAACTGAACCACCGAGGCACCTTTGCACATGAATTTTTATTTCACAATCTGCTTTTGAAGGGAACTTGGCCTAAGATACAAGGTAAATTTCTTTTCTGTAGAGGAAAATGAAAAACAAACAAAAAACCCA
This sequence comes from Suricata suricatta, assembly GCF_006229205.1. NCBI lineage: Eukaryota > Metazoa > Chordata > Mammalia > Carnivora > Herpestidae > Suricata > Suricata suricatta. Next base: position 60,160,830 of record NC_043700.1, read on the forward strand.
AGACAAAACAAGAAAGAACAAGACTCAAGATCAAGACTAAGCCACGTCGATTTATAGTGAGAGAAATTGTAAGAAAAAACTAACACAATGCATTTTTCAAAGGTTTTTTTCTTTATAAATTCATCATCTTTCAGATCACCCTATGAGGCTATTTAAAGAATTCTTTTAGTAACTATAAGGTCATCTGTTGACCTAATCAAGTTTTCCTCTCCCCTCACCCCACTTTAAAAAGTTTACTTTAATATGTATTCCCTTGGCTACGTCCTGGTGGTATAATGAGAAACAAAATGTGACATGATTACTGCCTCTTTGGAAAGTTTTATTTCTGTGAAATTAATTAAGTAACCACACAAACAAATGCACACATGCCAAGTGAATGGACTGATGAACGGGCACACACTGGGGAGAAAGCCTATTACAGGGGTTTGACTTAGCAAGGGAAGTCTGGGCAAGCTTCCTTGAGAAGGTGACACGAGCTGACATCGATCGAAAAAATGAAAACGAATTAATTAGAGAGAGAAGGAAAGGGTCTTCAAACGGAAGGACAATTAAGTGTACTCAAGCCCTAGTGTTGGGGAAAGCTTGGCAGTTTAGGAGGAGTCGGAACCCAAAGGAGAGAGATGTGCCAAGTAGGAGGGACTCTCACAGAAAGCTTTGAATATTAAAGAATGAAGTGTGTGTGCCTGTGTGTATATGATTGTGTGTGTGTGTGTGATGGTGACAGTAAGGAGGGGCCTCATGAGTAAACCAGGTGGTTTTTGAGCAAAAACCAAATATATGGAAGATCTGGGGAGAATATTATATGATATATGCTAACTAAAAAATACTTAAAGTTATGAACATTTAAAAATGTGAGAATTGTAGGAATGGATAATTTTTAAGTTAGTGCATTTCTAAATAAATAGAGTTGAAAGAAAAGGGATAAGATTCATTTATTGCTCAATTTATTTGTTTTATCCCATGGTGATACCTTAAGAACTGTCTATGAGGCTTTTCAGATTCCTTATATCTAAGGAGTTTTACAGTGTTACAAACATTTATATATATATATATATATATATATATATATATATTTATTAGTTTTCTGTTGATTTTTAGAGTGGTAGAATTGTAGCTAGACTATTTTCTTTTTAAAAATTTAAAAAAAATGTTTATTTTTGAGAGAGACAGACAGACAGACAGAGACAGAGTGTGAGTAAGGGAAGGGCAGAGAGAGAGGGAGACACAGAATCTGAAGTAGGCTCCAGACTCTGAGCTGTCAGCACAGAGCCCAATGCAGGACTCAAACCCACGAACAGTGAGATCATGCTCTGAGCTGAAGTCAGGCACCAACCAACTGAGCCACCCAGGTACCCCTAGACTTTTCTCTTTTAAAAGTATTTCAAGTAAACTTTTCCTTGAATTGATTTTAACAGTGTAACATAGAAAGATTCCATATAGATGTTACTGAAGCATGGTGCATAGCCACATTTAATTACTCAGTCCCAGATGAGTTCTTGTACTTAAGTTTTAATAAAGGTAAATTGCCTAAGTACTCACACAAGTTTGGATTCTGGTTTTGCTAATTTCTCCCAAATTTGAAATTCAGGGAACTAGAGACAAATTATTTTCCACTTTGAACTGTATTTCCTTTGATACTCCTTAGCAATTTTGCCTTAATGGAACCCAAAGTTATATTTGAGACACAGTGTGAAACAACCCTTTAAGATTTGGCATAATATATACAGTGGTCTCACTAGCCATACTCCCTCTTTAATGAGATGGCTTGGTTTATCTTTATAGATTTTTTTAAACTTAATCTTTTATGAAATCTCTAAAGCTTAAGTCGATTATTTTAAAAATGTTTACTAAATACATGGAAAAACTTGTGTTTATTCAGTAATTACTACATGAAAGAAAGATTTGTACTCTGAACAATGAGAGGGAATTAGAAGTGGCAGGAATTAACTTGGCAGATTATTAAGATGTTGAATAACATCAGAGAGAGAGAGAGGGAGAACCCCTAGCAGGGTTGGTGCTGTCAGCACAGAATCCAACGTGAGGCTCAAACCCATGAACTGTGAGATCATGACCTGGGCGGAAGTCGTGTCAGATGCTCAACCCACTGATCTACCCAGGCACCCCAATTTTGGATTTTTAAAATTGTAAGATCTATTTGTACATTTTGAGTACTTCTTACCATTTATGTTCATTGGAAATATTTTCTTGCAATATTCATTTTAAAGTTTTTATTACGATGTCATTTATTATGTAGAAATTTAAAAATTTTATGACTTTTACTTTTATCATGAATTTCCTTTATGAATTTTGGTGTTACTTGCTTGCGGAGTTTTTTCTTAGAGATTATAAAGATATCATCCAATTTCCTACTGAAGCATTAATGTTTTGCCCTAAGGTCTCTGGCTTAGTTGGAATTTATTTTTTGTAGTTGTTCTGAGGTAGATTTACCCTTCGACCCCTGTCCTGTGCATAGCCAATTGTCCAAGTTTAATTTTTCCATTGATTTGTGAGGCTAAGTCTGGCATAGGTAAGTGTCATATATTAAATATGTTCTGGATTTTGTAGTCTATTCCATTGGCTTATTTGTCTATTTCTGTGCCAGTTCAATACTTAGTTCTTGAATCCTTTGAACATAATAAGTAGTTTTTATATTTGTCAGGAAGAATTCCACTTTTTATTTTTCAAAATTGCCTTGGCTATTTTTTTAAACTTTTCTATACTATTTCAGAGTTGGTTTGTTAAATTCCATAAAACATTCTACATGATGGAAATTCTTCAGTTGTTTCTTTAGACCAGTTCTCTACAGAGCTCTATCCTTTGTATTTCTTTGGCTTCTGACTTCTTGTTGTCTTTACCAATGGAGATACACCAGAGGGAGATTGGGGTGGGAAGAGAGAGAGTGCTAAGGGAATTTATTCCTCTGGCCCTTAGCAGATGCTGCAGTAGATGTGTACTTCTATCCCCACAACTCCTGTATTCCAAGGTCCCAGTCCCAACGGGATTTCTCTAATTCCATTCCTCCCCTTCCGTCAAGCCTGGGAGGTAGTGGTGGTTGTGGAGTGAAGGGAGAGACCACAAACAACGTCTTTTAACTGTCATCACATCTCTGCACTGAGTCCCTTTAAGCTTCTGACGTACCGTGTTGGGGTTGGAAGTGCATGGATTTTATAGTTTAATTTGAGAGTACTGTCATTTTTGTGATAAAGCCTTTCTATCCATGTGTAAGTTACACATCTCTAATTATCTAGTTCTGCTTCTATGTGCTTTTTTTCTGTAAAGATCTCCCTTAACTTTTTTGAGACATATGCCCAGGATGATTATTGTTTTTGTTGTAATTATGAATACTTAAAAACATATATTCTAAATTTCTGTTGGTGATAAATATTGATTTTGACATGTTGATTTTCTATCTAGCAAACTTACTATTTTACTTCTGATAGAATTTTTTGAGGTTCTCTTCTATAGGCTAGGTAGAAAATCATGTTGTCTCTAAATCATAAAAATAATAATAACCATTGCTAAAACTTATTGAGAACTAACTTTTCTGAAAGACACTTTAAGTGGAATAATTCATTTAATCTTTATTTCAATTTTGTGATATAGATACTTTTATTATTGTGTTTATACTTTTAAAGTATATTTAAAATTTTTTATTTACATTTTTCTCTAGCTTTGAAATATAATCAACACAGAACATTTTGTAGATTGAAGGTGTATAATTGAGGATTTGATACACATATATATTGGGAGATGATTATCACAGTAAGTTTAGTTAACACATCTGTCGACTCCTACATTTCCTTTCTTGCGAGAAATGCAAGATCTACTCTCTGAGCAAGTTTCATGTATATAAGTAAGTATTGTTAACTATAGTCACTATGATGTACATTTCACTCCTGAAACTTATTCATCTTGTAACTGGAAGTCGTACCCTTGAACCATCTTCATCCGTCCTCTCCCACCCCCACCCTGGCTGCCATCATTCTTGTGTTTCTATGAGTTCAGGGTTTTTAAGTTCCATGTACAGGTGAGACTCAATAGAATCTGCCTTTTTCTGACTTGTTTCCATTGTGTAATGACCTTAATAGCCATGCTATTACAAATGGCAGGATTTCCTTCTTTTTATGGCTGAACAAGGTTTCATTATATATACGTGTGTGTGTGTGTGTGTGTGTGTGTGTGTGTGTGTGTGTGTAGTCTTTATCCATTCATCTATTGTTGGGTATTAGGAACAATGTTGCATGAACATGGGGGTACAGGTAGTAATTTCAGTTCCTTCAGATATGTACACAGAGGTGGAATAGCTGAATCATATGGTGGTTCTATTTTTAATCTTTTGAGGAAACTACATACTGTTTTACATAATGGGTGTACTAGTTTACATTCCCACCAACAGTGCTTATGGGTTCCCTTTTCTCTACATCCTCACCTTGTTATCTCTTCTCTTTTGATAATAATCATCTGAACAGGTGTGAGGTGATATCTTATTGTGATTTTGATTTGCATTTCCTTGATGATTTGTGATGTCGAGTACTTTTCCATGTGCCTGTGGGCCATCTGTATGTGTTATTTGGAAAAGTGTCTACTCAAGTGTTCTGCCCATTTTTAAGTTGATTATTTGTTTTTTGTTGAGTTGCATGTATAGTTTGGATATTAACCCCTGATAGATAGGTGGTTTGCTAACATTTTCACCCATTCTCTAGGTTGCCTTTTTATTTTATTGATTGTTGCTTTTACTGTGCAGAAGATTTTTGGTTTAATGTAGTTCTACTGGTTGATTTTTCTTTTGTTGCTTGCGCTCTTGGTGTCATATCTAAAAATTCACTGCCAAGACCAATGTCAAGGAGCTTTTTCCCTATGTCGTCTTCTAAGAATTTTATGATCTGAGATCTTATATTTCAGTGTTTAATCCATTTCAAGTTAATTTTTTTGAATGATGTAAGGTAGGGGTTCAGTTTTCCTAATCAAGAGAAAAGAGACAAAATGAAATGTATGAAGAGACATTACATCTGATACCACAGAAACATAATGGACCATAAAAGACTATGAACAATTTTATGACAACAAATTATACATTTTTACCAAATGACTATTGGTGTCAAAATTCAGAAAATAATATCAAGAAAAATAATATACACATATACTGAAACAATAACAGCATGAAGAAATGGGGTTATTTCTAGGAGTATATGGAAAGTTTAATTTTTAAACATCTATTAATATAATTCATCCAATAAACATTTTAAGGAGAAAAATTATCAGAGATTTTCAATAGATGCTCAAATGATTTTTGATAATATACAAATATACGTTTCTGTTTAAAAACCATTAGTAAAACAGTAGAAAGAAAATTCATTAGCATGGATGAATATATGTCTAACATGTTATAATACTGATAATTTAAAATATTTCTGTGTAAGATTAAGAAAAATATATGAATCTCCTCTGTCATCATTATTATTTAGTGTATTTCTGGAAGTGGTGGTCAAAAGTAAAGAAAATGTATTAAACAGAAATTTGGACAGGAGTAGGCAAACTTACTATTATTTGAAATAGGACTCTGCCGTTGTTTAGTAATGGTTCCTGTGAAAAATCTTCCTACCTGTGGGGCTTGGGCCTTCTGAACAGATGTCACTCTGTAACAATATTGCCTCCCTTTAGTAGCTCAACTGTACCCAAAATAATAGATGAAGCTTTGCTATAGTGCGGTGGCTTGAACATAGGTACAAATGTGATGTGGCTGGTGGTTAGTAATGACAAACAATGAAGGAGTTTTTTTGAATTATACAGCTCTAGACCACTTAGAAATAAGAAAATCATTCTAATTTTTATTACAGATGTAAATAACATGTACATTTAAATAAGTATGTAAAATGCTTATAGTATAAAAGGTACAACATAAAAATTCAGTGTACTTAAAAGGATACTAAAATTTAAACACTGAATGAGATTATACAGGTAAGTGGAAAGTATTAGCAAAAATGTAACTGTTTTGTTACAGTGGCAAGATTATGGTTGCTTTTTATTCTTCAAAAATATTTTTAATGTTATTAAATAATCTTTTTAATAAAATGTTTCTGGAAAAATCATAGCATCTGTTATATGGCTGTTCAGAAAGATCTGGTCCTAACCCTGTCCATATAAGACAAGTTCTACCTCCTATGGACTTAAACACTTGTAACACAAGAAAAAGAAAAACACAATGTTAACCTACATTTATGTTAGTATTAATTTTCTAATAAATTATATTTGCATACTTTTTTTAATGTTTATTCAGTTTTGAGGGGAGGGGGAGAGGGACATGAGCGGGGGAGGGGCAGAGAGAGAGGGAGACACAGACTCCAAAGCAGGCTCCAGGCTCTGTGCTGACAGACATGGGGCTCGAACTCACAAAACGTGAGATCATGACCTGAGCTGAAGTTGGATACTTAACTGAGTGAGCCACCCAGGCATCCCTCATATACTTTTTCAGTCTAGTTGTCATTATAGTCTTTTCCAAGCTTGCCCTCCTGCAGCAGTGTAAGCTTTACAAGAGCCAGGACTGTGTGTCCATAGAACCTACCAGATTGCCTGGCCACAGTTAATTATCAGATATAAATCCACTGGACTCTTGGTTGGAGTAGATGCAGGAAAAGTATTATTCATATTTTTATGAATGAGATACTTACTTGTTTTGAAAGGTTAATGATCTTGGCCTAATAAGGGTTGACAGAAAACATTCTTTTGTATTACGAACTCTATTATCGTGCTTGCTGGGTTGTATATCACTAATCACTTTAGAGGGTCCCCACATTCTTTACTCAACAGGAGAATCAATGAGGTGATATGTGGTGTTGACCCAGAGTATATAGGAAAATACACACATATACCTCCTGATAGTAATATACTTTTTGAAAAATAGCATACAGAGCAATGACATTGAATACCAGCTTTGTTTACACCTATGAAGCCAGTTCAGAAGTGAACATATGATGTCTTTAAACCCGTTTATTCTTTGAGGAGTCCTGACTTAGTACTATTCATTCTTCTTCCAAGTCTCCGGAGCCAGAGCTCTGACACACCTTGGTACCTTCTCTCCTGATAGGGTCTTGAGCATCCCTTTGAACCACTGACAGTATTTTCATGTCTTCATTTCTCTCTCATATTTCCAGCTACTCAAGGGAAACCTTGCCAGTCATAGTTCTGGAATCTTGGAATCCTTTCTCAATGATAAGAATTAGTTTGTTTTGGTTTAAACTGTTTATCAGATATTCAAATATTTAGATTTTATTCTTGAGAAAGAAAATTGCCTTGTCTTAAATATACTTGGTTTATGCCCTCATTTCTTCTCGAAGGCAGTCTGTATTTAGTAGGTTTTCTTATATATTATCTGGAAATGCCTTTTTTTCCTACCATTTATGGGTTGTATAAAAGTTTGCCACGTATAAGTTTGAAACCAAAAGGCGCGCATGCGTATTTTATGTATACTAAATTGTTTTCTTGTGGGATTTACTGTTTATGAACCTTTTTCCTCTTGGAGTATTGGCTTGGTGGGGATTATAGTGATTGTGTATGCAACAAGGATCTATGTATCCTAATCAGGATTTTGTTTAGGTGTTATGAGAAACACTTCTACCAATTATATTTTACAAAAAAAAAAACACTTCCAGAAAAATAACTGGAACAAAAATGAGGCAGTCTGGTAGGATCATAGCTAAAAAAAATAAAATATCAAAATGAGAAACTGAAACAGAGGAACAATTATTTGTAGATACTATTTGTAGATGAGTTTTCTACCCATAGCAAAAGTTTGTGTCTCTTGCTCACTAAACTGTTAAATATTGTTATATAAACTTCCTGCCATTTTATATCTCTGCTTTTCTTCCCATCTTAACTGACTTACTAACCTTTAATAAATCACAAATCACTGTAGTATCTTAGCTACTAGTAACAAAAATGTGCCATTAACCATAACCAAGGTTGTATTGGTTACTAATTTGTGTTGTAGAAGAAAATTCCTGATCTCTGGGTAGTAAAATGTGAATGGCTTCCAATGCAATTAGTCTTAGGTTTCTGTGTCAGTAAACTTTGATAAAAGGCCACTGATGGAGGTAAAGCTTCCTATAGCTCCTATATGGTCTTGACCCTCATCCACATAAATCATATGCCCCCAGTTCTCATGTCCTCAGACATTAGCACTAACAAAAACAGTTGTTCGCTTAGATTCTCCTGGTGTGGAACATAACACTGCTTTCTTCCAATAGTTCAGATAATAGTTGGCTGTTTTAAAACGAACTAGAATTGCTCACTTTGGTTTTAAGGATTACATGTTTTAAAGAATGTGTATTTCTGTCTTAGAGATAATCACATGTATAACTGTCCATAGATTTTAGGTAGTATTCATTGTTCCTTAGAAAAGATTTTTCTTTTTTTTAAATTTTTTAATGTTTTTATTTATTTTTGAGAGAGAGAGAGAGACAGTGTGAGCAGGGGAGGGTCAGAAAGAGAAGGAGTCACAGGATCTGAAGACAGGCTCCAGGCTCTGACCTAGCTGTCAGCACAGAGCCTGATGCGGGGCTCAAACCCATGAACTGTGAGATCATGACCTGAGCTGAAGTCGGACACTTAACCGACTAAGCCACCCAGGCACCCCAGAAAAGATTTTTCTAGGGCCACTTGGGTGGCTCAGTAGGTTAGGTGTTCAACTTCAGTTTAGATCATGATCTCATGGTTTCTGGGTTCGAACCCTGCATGGGGCTCTGTTCTGATAGCTCAGAGCCTGGAGTTGGCTTTGGATTTTGTGTCTCCCTCCCCCTTTGCCCCTCCCCAACTTGCTCTCTCTCTCTCTCAAAAATAAATAAACATTAAAAAAGAAAAGATTTTCTATATAAGCCACTGTCTTTATTTGTTCATCTACTGTATCTTTTACTTCTATATTCCAGGCAGGCTTAAATTTAAACTACGTACTTGGTGATAAAGCCATTAGGTGTTTACTGAGGGGAAAAAAATGAAGAGTCAGTCTTAGAATTCTGCAAATGCTTAATGTACACATAAATTTTAGTGTACCTGATATGCTCAGGATTTATGTTAAATCTTTTGGGCCAAGGAGGTAAGGATGCATGATTAAATTTGTTAGCATTCATTTTATAAATGCTTTTACATGTTTTATGGTCATTATGGTACAGTTATGTATGCAATATTAGAATTCATTCCATAAATTTATATATATTTTTTGTTTTATTTTATTTGGAGAGAGACAAGAGACAGTGTGAAGGGAAGGGGCAAAGAGAGAGGGAAAGAAGGAGGCAAAGAGAGAGGGAAAGAAGGAGAATTCCAAGTCAGGCTCTGCACTGCCAGTGCCAAGCCTAATATGGGGCTTGAACCTACGAACTGTGAGATCATGACGTGAGCCAAAACTAAGAGGCGGACTCCCCCACTGAGCCACCCAGGTGCCCCTAAAAGTTTGTATATGTTAAAGACAGAGATCTACCTTAGTGGGCACTTGGGAAGAGCACTGGGTGTTATATGGAAACCAATTTGACAATCAACTATTAAAAAAAATAAAATGGTACACATTTAAAAGGGAAACCTAAAAAGGCATGACAATGGTAAATGTCTTATTATGTTAGAATCAATCCTCTTGGTGAAGGATTCTTTTGGCTCTGTTTACTCCTCCTACCACAAACAGCTTCCTGAGGTTGTAATAAAATATAGACAAAGCTCATAGTTGCACAAATGTCTACCAAAATGAGAGAAGTATCACAGAAGCAGAGTTCCAGAAAAAGAAGGGGTGAGAGAGAGAGAGAGAGGGAGAAAGAGGCTCACTCTATTCCCAGATAAGTAGCAGTTGTAGTAGATACCATACATATTTGGTAACATCCATGATGGAGGGACACAGATTCCATTTAGGTTTATATTGCACCAAGCAGTACGTTAGCAAATTAGGAAGAGTGAAAATAAATAGTTGGAGCTAAAAGAGGGTTGTGGTTGATGAAGGATCTAATTTAATTTGAACTCTGAATAACTGTAGACAAACAGAATTCTTGTAATCAGAGCTTTGATACAAGGAAGTACCTATATGAAAAGCAAGTTTGGAACATAGAGCATTGTAGGAAAGAGAAGAAAATTAGCTATTGTAACATCAGGACTAAGGTGGATGTGTTTCAGTTATATTTAGCCAGTTTCACCAATCCTTTATGTGGATGAATGGTCATTAAGACCAGAATCCATGTACATCATTAAATTCATTTTATGTATATTTACTTAAGTTAACTGGGTTTTCAATGAACCATATATGTATGGTTTACTACCAGTTGTGGGTTTAGATATTCTCCACTAAATATTTCTGTTTCTATATTCCATAAAATTCAGAGTTAGAAAGCCCTTTCAGCTATTACTATGAATAAGCGTGTGTAAACAGTTGTTGCAATTGCAATTTGGGTTCCCAGAGCTGGGAGGATGGTGCAGAGGGACATTTACTGCAGTGTTTCTTCAAGTTCATCCATGGATTACCTGAATCAGAATCTTTTACAAGGGCTATTAAAATGCAGAGTCCCATCAAGGAGTCAAGATTTAACTAATTATCTGGTGATGCATATATGCAGCGGAGCCCCAACTTTATAGAATGCTGTTAGAATATAGCCTGTTTCTGCTTGAGTATGACCACATAGCACGGCCCTACAACAGGCATTGTTGGGGAGTCTCATTTTTCTTTCAAGCACTTGTTCCTCAAACCATTTTAAAGTGAAGAAATAATAGATACCTAAAGGTCTACAAATACCAGGAATGTTTGTTATGGATACTGTGGAGACTAAGAATTCTCCTTCTTCACTCACCAGGGGGCCAGGTGCCTCAGAAGCCATTTTACCCCTGGAAGTGCCAGAAGTAGCCACCTGCTGTGTTAAACATATTGCAAAACCTGGGGGGGGGGGGAGAGATTTAAGAATTTTTTTTTTTTTGTCATAGCTAAAGGTGGAAGCTTTTATCTTGTGGATAAAGCCTGTAGGAGGAAAGTCAGGGGCTCTGCTGGGTCTCAGAGTCCTCCTTCCAGTGCTCCTGTTAACGATGACACAAGGGCAGTTAATGAGTCGAGGTGGGATGAGTGTGGCAGTGGGTGTCTGGCCCCTGCCTGGCGTGCCGATGGCATGGAAGGCCCTGGGGATTGTGCCCACATTGGCTGCTAAAATATGACACTCTCTAAAATAATGCCATTTTTCATTTTAAAAATCGGTGTCAGTGGTTCTCAGATTTTGGTGTGAATCACAATCACCTGGAGAACTGCTAAACATCCAGATTTCTGGGCCCCTCTCCCAGAGATTCTGGCAGTTGGAATGAGAGCAAGTCTGCCATTTTCCCAGGGGCTCGTGTCTCCCAGAGAGATGGACTTATGGGGGGCGGGGGAGGGTAGCTAAAATATAAGCACGTATGTTAGAGCACTATCCATACTTGAGAGAATATTTTCTAAGAAGAGACATTTTTAGAGCAAGGAACTCACTATCATAAAAAATAAATAAATAAAAGAGCTCTAGAGGATGCCTTATTTATTTCATTCCCCAGCCAGCACGTTGAAATTGCAGCATAAAAATAATTGGAACACTCTGATGCCTATACGGTTGGTTGAAGTGTATTTTCCCCTTATGTATAGAATAGGGACCGTGGACTTCTGTGACTTAGACTGACAACATCTCAAGAGTCAGGACTTCACATGAGCTTAATTGGGCATTGTACCCTGGAGGAAATGTATCCCTTGAAGAGTGGAAGCAGCTAAGGGATCCGTTTTGGTGTGTAGCAGAAATAGCACGAGTGAAGGGTTTCCCTTCAGACAGACCTGCTGAAGCTTGTGTGGAGCTCCTAAATGCATCAGACAACAATACGTAAAAGGGTGGCAAATGAGAGAAAGTGAGAATTTCTCCTGAAACATCACTTCAGGCGCAGAGCACTATCGCTCAGAACCACCACACACACAATGACACACATCACTGGAGTTAATAGAGTGCTTAAAGGCACGATGTGAATGTCCACATCTTCCCAACATTCTGTAACACCTAGGTGCGAAGGGAAAGGATTGCTTTCCTAATAAACGCATCTACCACACTAGCAGTGTGTATCTTGCATCCCCAGAAGAAAACCCGAGTCTTTGTTTTTGTAATGCAGGGTTAGGGTTTCTGGAGTAATTAGAAAAAAGTCCTTTCTTAATAGGATCGAGATATCAGAATATGTTAGCTTATCTTCCTCAAACACATTTTAAAGAAAAATACCATTGCTGGAAAAATAGGTGGGAAAGATTACATGACAATTGGTGCTTCCTTTTCCACTCCTGTGTTTTAATTTTTTTTTAACGACCCGTTGATGAATGTCCAATATTATCAGTGCTTAGCAAATGCCAGTTCTGAAAATAATAAATATTGCTCGGTAACATTTCCTATTTTATAAGCCATGTTGAATCTTCTCTAATAGCCAAAAAAAGCAGTTTTGTGTTCTTGGAATGATATGAATAATAATAATCTAATTACAACTTGTTTTACAACCTGATGGTCTTATTCATGAACTTTCCTTAATGGGAACTGCTTAAATGATAAACTATGTAAATTAACCAGGTCTACTAACTCCCCTTTACTAAGAGTACTATTAGCTTACACTTTTCCGCACTCTTATGATCCCAAAGCCCCCAAATTGAGTTGAAATGTCATTTATTTTTGTAAAATTAATTTCAGATATTTTAGTTGATGCCATTTTGAAATTTTTGCTATTCTGTTTCTTAATTTTTTCCCCCCTGAAACCAAACCAAGGTTTCTTTTCTAATTCTTTCCCTGGTGCAGAGGTAACTTCTCTGGTGCTTCATATTCAGTGTTACTTGGCCAGTAACTTTTTTTTTTTTCCAACGGTTTATGCCCCTCAGTCACACTGGCTATTCCCAGCCTATCCACTTATGACCTCTGTCTGTTCCTAGTTATTCCAAGAGATCTCCTGGGGGCTCCTGGTATGTATCTCAGACTTCAGTACCCCTGGGCTCATAGTCTAAAAACAGATGTTCCCTAGTTGATGGGGCTCCACAGGTCTGTTCAGTCCCACACCTTGGGCTGTATTTGGATACTGTGTACTGACTATCATAAGTCCAAAGTTGTTGTGGGGGAGATTTTCGTGTCTTCTTGGGGAGTGATTCATATTCTCTTTGTTAGGAAAAAATAGCCACAGTGTACAATTTCTGCAGTCTTTCCCCTTTCTCTCTAACAATTCTCACCTTGCACTTGTTACCTGAGCACTGGGAATTTACAGAATCTGTGGGAGAACCTGAAACTCTTCCTGATGCCATGATGCCTTCCACAAATTAGATGTTTTGTTTTTCTTCTGAGGTTGATTAGCATTCAGTACTTAGACCAAAATAATAACTCACATTCATTTTTACAATGCACCTGTCACTGCAGGATTCTGAATTTCCTATGTATTGAAAATCGATTGAACTATAATTGGAATTATTTTCTTAAGCATATTTTATTACATTATTCTTTTTTAAATTGGCATTTCTTGTGTCTTATGTGGTATACGGGAGGAAAAAGTTTTCCTCTACTCTTCTAGTTTCTTTTGACTGTTCTCTTAATTAAATTGACATAAGACAGATTAGCAGGAGAAAAATGAATTAAAGTTTGTGTGTATAGAAGCCACAAAGGTATGAGACTCATTGGCACATAAGGAAGTTGAGGCTTATATGCCATTTTGAGCTAAGGAGAAGGTAAGGGGGTCTGGGACTTCAAAGGGAAGGAAGGCAGTTCACAGGAAAGTGGGAAGAGCAAATGTTTGTAAACAAACACTGCAGACACTGTGGGCACAGAGAGGAATTTGAACAAGCAAGCCCTGCCTGCCTCTCTCAGGCCTCCCTCCCCTGGCCCATGCTCTTTGTAGTCATAGTTAGCAATAGCTCTTTTCCAGAGCTCTCTATCTAAATTCATAGAAGCATTTAAAGGAGGATATTAAGTTCTTTCTGTGTCCTTGGTTGTCTTCAGCTCAAAATAATTCATATGCCAACAGTGGGTGTGGTAAGGCTAAATAATGCCCCACATGTCCATTTCCTAATTCCCAGAACCTGGAATGTCTACACATACACACAGACACACACAGACACACACAGACACACACAGACACACACACACACACACACACACACGAAGACACACACACAGACAGAAAATAGATTTTGCAAGTGTGATTAAGTTAAAGATCTTGAGAAGGGGAAAATCATCCTGGATTATCTGGTTTGGCCAAATGCAGTCATAGCAGTCATTAAAGAGGGAGGTAAGAGGAGTCATAGTTGGGGAAAGAGATGTGATGACAGAAGCAGAGGATGATGTGCTATCCTTTGAAGTCAGAAGAGGCTGCAAGCCAAAGGATGTAGGCTGACACCAGCAGCTGAAAAGGCGAGGAAACAAATTCTTTCCTCAGAGCCTCCAGAACGAGTTAGCCCTAACGGCTCTCATCATGTTAGGCCAGTAAACCGATTTTAGATTTCTGACCTCCAGAACTAGAAGATAATAAGTTTGTGTTATTTTGAGCCACTAAACTTATAAATATTATAGCAACAATAGGGAACTAATACATTTGGCATAAATATAAAGGAGAGTATTAGACTTGCCTTGCCCTAATAACAGCAGGTAATATTTGGTAGTGTTTTATTTTTTTAACTTTATTTTTTTCTAATGTTTGTTTATCTTAGAATGAGAGAGAGCATGAGTGGGGAGAGGAGCAGAGAGAGAGGGAGACACAGAATCTGAACCAGGCTCCAGGCTCTGAGCTGTCAGCACTGAGCCGTATGTGGGACTCGAAACCACAAACCATGTATCATGACCTGAGCTGAAGTCAGATGCTCAACCGACTGAAACATCCAGGTGCCCCTCCAGTGTTTTAGGATGATGTGAAATTAGATGGGCACACACAATATTTGAACATGAACTCTTGACACAAGTGAGGCAGTACCATGATGATGAATGTAAGAGTACCCTTTACTTTCCTAGGATTATTGAAAATGTATAAATGTGTATTTGTTTAAATATTTATATGCTTACTATGAGCAGGAATGTGTTTTACCTGCGTTATAAAGATTACAATTTCACCCCCTCCTACAATCCCTGTGAAATATGTGTTATCATCCCAATTTTATAATGGGAAAACTGAGGCTTAGCTAACCAAAAGAGTCATAGTGATTCAATCACTAAGTGATAGAGTTGAAATTCCAGCTTTCATGTTTCTGACTCTAAAAACCAAGTATTTGTTTAACTGCTATGTTAGATTGTCTTCTGTATATTTACAGTTTCTTAAAATGCTTTGAGCAATATATGATGATAAGTTTGAAATATTTTCACTACACATGACTTTCTTGTTTTACTTCAAGTGCCAAAGAAATATTTTTCCCTTCCTCTTCCTTGTTTCTCCTTTCATATTATATATTTTTTTATAGGTCACTGCTATGTACTGACAAAACATCTCTATGAGTATAGTGATTCTGATTATGATATTCAAGTTCTATAAATTATATAGTATTTGAAGTCTTATGAAAACCCTTCCTCTTTAAAATTGCATTAAATTCCAGAAGCATTCCTGTAAAGGGACATAAAAACTATAATATTGGAAAACACTGGAAAAATAAATACTATACTTTGAAAAGCACACACTAGAAAAAAGTGCCACCAGAGTTTCTTCTATAAAGATTGGTTCTGAATGAGATTGTTAGTCAAAAAAGGATACTGTAAAATAAGGAGATGTTGAGTGGCTAATGGCTTGATAATATTAACTTTGTGCTTTCTTTTAATAATACTGTTGGAGATAAGAATAAAAATGCAGAGGCATAACTTTCTCCAATTTTGACTTCTGTTCAGGAGTTTGGCCAGAAATTTGTCTTACAATTCACAGTTTATTCAGCATTTTGAGAAGTACAGTGAACTCTTTCAGGTCACTAGTACAGTTTTGAGAGGACATATGTTAAGTACCATGAAGTTAAGCATGAACTTGGGGGCAGATCTATTTTGGTAACTGACAATATACTGATTGTCAGAATTGATTGAAGAGCTCTGGCAGGGGGAGGGTTTTCTTCTTCTCCCCTCTCATTATTCCACTCCGTTCTGTTTGCGTCACTTCCGTCCTTGTATGTCAGGGAGAGTAAAACTTTTCCAGATAGATGGAGCTCTTCAAGTGTACAAAACCTTTGCTTACTATTAGAACTTCGAATCAGGTTTTGTGAATGATAGACTATCCTCACTAGGTAAGATTCTTCAAGACAGGGAGATAGTCTGGCTTATTCTTTGTGGTATCTCCAATATCTGGAAAAGTGCGTGAAATATAGTAGTATACCCGTAAATAATTTTTGAATGTCTGAATGCATGGTCAAACATTCCCTGCTGCGATCATATGAAACTAAAGACCAGGAGATCCATTTGTTTGTGTAAGAATTGTGTCTCCTGTTTTCTTTGTTTTCTCTCATAGTGCTTGCTTGTTATTGTTATTAATCTTTTCTCTGACCATAGTTTTAGTATCATGTAGAAATGATTTTGTTACTACCTCCCCATGGAGTTTAGAGCCCCATGGCTCTCAGATCAGGTTCTAAGCCTTCTCAAAAGGGTAACAGCATCTTCCCTTTTACTTGGATCCTTCAGGAGGACCCAAGGAGAATGATATCTCCTTATAAATAAGGTATCATATATGTGTGTCTTTGGCTTTTTCAGAGCATGGGAGCCCACTGTGAAACTCAAAAGAAGCTGGCGTTAGAAGTACCTGGGTGGCTCAGTTGGTTAAGGGTCTGCCTTCAGCTTAGTCATGATTGTAGGGTTCGTGAGTTCATGCCCCACATTGGGCTCTCTGCTGTCTATACAGAGTCTGGTTCAGGTCCTCTGTCCCCCTTTCTCTCTTCCCATTGCCTGCTTATGCTTTCTCTCTCTCAAAAATAAATAAAACGACTTAAAAAATTTAAAAAAGCTGGCATTAGACAAATCCCAAACTTATGTAGGAAGTGGAAGACTCTTATTCTTATTAGTAAATACTTTATTTATTTACTTAAAAGTTTATTTTTTTATGTTTTTGATAGAGCACTTGTGAGTGGGGAGGGACAGAAAGGGGGAGAGACAGACTTCCATGTGGGCTCTGTGCTGTCAGTTCAGAGCCGTTTGCTGGGCTTGATTTCATGAACCATGAGACCATGACCTGAGCTGAGATCAAGAGTTGGACTTTCAGCTGGCTGAGCCATCCAGGTGCCCCAGTAAATAGTTAAATCAAATAAAGATTATTCCTCTATTTCTCTTTTCTTACTGCAACAAGTCAGAATGGACTCCCAATCCTTTCCCCCTTCCCCCAAATAAAGGCAGTGTACAAATCAACACTGCCTGAAGTGCCATCTAGGCCGCTGGGCAAGCTCTATACTTTTAAGTAAGTCCGATCTTTTACAAAGTCAGACACATTCTCTTGAGCCAATTACTGGGCAGAATGTCTAGATTTTTATCTCTCCCTCTTCTATCTGTTCCTAGAAAATTGCAGAAATACGAGATGACCACTTCCTGTGCCCTTCCCCTGGGCAAGTGTTCAATTCTGTTTAATTTAGTTTATTATTTCATTCTACTTGCTCTCCCTTTTCCGAACAAAAATTTAAAAGTCTAATAGGATTTAGGGATAAGGCTAACTTCTTAAATGTGGTGTATTGACAAAATGAATATACAGAATGAATTGTATTAAACGTCAGGAACACAGATATTTTCTATTCACCTTAATTAGCTGGAAAGTAGATTTTTTTAAAATTTGGTTCCTTTGAACAATTAGTTCTTGCTTCTGGTTTATCTCACTATCTCTCAATTAATGTCCATGAAGTACAGAAACTCCTTAGTAATTTCAGAACTCATAATGAGCAATTTTCCTTAGTACTGTTTTCCATTAAACAGCTAGTAAGGGTTTCATCATGTGTTTCACTTTGAGGGCTAAGATTAAGGATGTTTTGATTCTTCTAAGAAAAAAAACACAGCAGCACTGTGGAGATACAAGAATTAAATAATTAACCCACTTTGGGAAATGGGATAAGGTGCCTTTTATTAATAGTAATTAAAAGAAAATAAAAATAGCTAAGAACAGGCAAAGGAAATCAACTCAATCATTCATTGGCAGGACACAGGTATAGCAGGCCCCTTGGAAGAGCAGGATGACAGAGGATGACATCTAGTCCCTTTGTCTAAAAGAGAGGTTTCTTTCCAGCAAAGAAAAGAACTTTATTGATTCTTCGCTCCAGCTCTGCAAGCCATTTCTCGGCTGTGTAAATCACCAGTAGCAGTTGTCAGTCAGCAGCATTTGGAAGGACATATAGAAATAAAGTCTAGACGGGCGCCTTGGTTAAGTATCCAGCACAGGGTGTTGGCTCAGGTCATGATCTCAGGCTTCTTGAGTTTGAGTCTCACATCGGGCTCTGCACTGGCAGCATGGAGCCTGCTTGGAGTTCTCTCTCTCTGCCCTTCCCCTCTCATGCTCTTGTTCTCTCTCCCTTGAAATAAATAAAAAAAACGTTTTTAATAAAAGAAATAAAGTCTAGTATATCTGATAATGAAAGATATTTGAAAGAGGCTTTCTAGAACTGCATGTCACTTTCTTCCACTTAGTCTAAAACTCCAGCTGTTTCTCACAGTGTATTTTATGTGTTCTTCATTTATTTTTCAACAAATGTTGGGCACTTGGTATGTGCCAGACTCAGACCAAGGAGCATGGGAAACATTAGTAAATAGACAAAATTCACTCTCCCCAACATCTACTCCCCTGGAGGATAATCCTAATCATGAATGCCAGGCCAGAGTGAACTTAAAATAAAAAACACCTAGAAATGTCAATGCTGGTATATGTGTCTTAAAAAAATGGAATTAAAAAAAATAAATAATTAAATTATTTTTTACTTACATTTACCTTTTTTTTTGTTAAGAACTTGTAAAGAGGCATAGTGCTGACTCGTTTAGGCAATATAGGAGTCACTATCCTGATGCGTTTTTTGGTGAATCTGCATCCGCTCTTCATTTGTTCAACAAATTATTGGCCCTAGTGTCAGGTATTGGTGCTAGGTCCTACACAGTGAAGCCATCTTTTAAAATGATTCAGCAGCTTCTCTGAAATGAAAAGACTAAGCAGTCTACATGTTTGGCTGTTTGGATTTAAGCATATGTACATATACACACAGGTTTGAGGATGTCTGCATTTGTCAGGACAATTCATGACTGCACCTGGTACTAGAGATACCAAGTGGCAAAAGATGAGAATCTGGTCTTCTGGTCTCCAGAATCTTTGGTCTAGCCATTAGGTATATTCTTTTCTTTTATGTTTATGTATTTATTTTGAGAGAGAGAGTGTGCATGCGTGTGTGTGTGTGCTCAAGTTGAGGAGGGGCAGAGAGAGGGAGAGAGAGATTCTCAAGTAGGCTCCTCACCACCAGCACAGAGCCCCACACGTGGCTAGATCCCACAAATCGTGAGGTCATGACCAGAGCCAGACCAAGAGTCAGGTGCTTAACAGACTGAGCCACCCAGGCACCCTGATGTATTCTTTTTTTTTTTTTTTAAAAACCGTTTATTATTTTTGAGAGAGAGAGAGTTCACATGAATGTGCATGCATTTGAGTACGGGAGAGGCAGAGGGAGAGGGAGAAAGAGAATCCTTAGTAGGCTCTGAGCCTTTAGCGCTGAGCCCACCTGATGTGGTGCTCAATCCTGTGAACCATGAGATCATGACTTGAGCTGAAATCAAGACTCAGATAGATGCTCAACCAACTGACAATCCACCTAGGCTAGATATATTCTTTAAAGACTAACTTGAGTGTGAGTGGTACAATTTATGTATATATTTCCTTCATAAAATAATGGACTGTAGAGAACCATAAAACATACTTCTTAAAGATATGGAGAAAATTTTCTTTTCCATGGCTGTTACTTTACCTATTCAATCAGGTTTGACTCTGTATATTTATAGAATATAAAATTTTAGTTATTCCAATATTCCTTTTGTCTTTTTTACCACTAGGCTCAACTCCTAAGAGGCTCAATGTCTATATCCTGATATATCTAGGGCGTTATCTGTGTAGGTGTTTATTACCTCATTTACTCATCACTAATGAGAAGGAAGTCCCAGCTCTGATACCCACTGGAATGAACTGCATGTTTGCCCTCTTGGCTCTTAACTGTAATGGTGACTTTGTCTTAGCAAGAAACCACTGGCCTGATAAAATTCATCTTATTGTTAAAAATGCTCTTTGTATACATAGAGCTCTTGTTTATTTAATTACTGATAAAAGCGTAATGATTTTTAATTTTGTGTGAATCATTCAAATTGGATTTAGCATATTCTTATTATAGAGTTTCTAATATTTGCAGTGTGTTAACAGATTCTGGAGCTCAGGAATACTTTAGTGTTGGCCAAAAAAAAAAAAAAGGAAAATAAACAACTTGGAAAAACATGGCAGCAGATGATAAAATAACAAAACTGTATTTAGCAGGGAAGCCAAGCCCTAAAGTTAATGTTTGCAATTGACAATGGTTCACAGCAAAGTAGTGAGCAAGGTCATGTCTGCCTGATATATGAATTACAGAAAAAATTTAAAGTCGTGGTTTATTGATTATGGGTTTATTGCCTAGCTTAGTACCTGACACATGAAAACTGTTTAGTTACTGTTTGCCAAAGGGGGAATTAACTAACGAGGCCATAAATTGACTTTGGTTATGCAGAACCAAACTTTTTAAACATAGAGATCTGAACTCTTTCATTTAATCTGCTGTCTTCTTAATTTTCTCATTTTCTTAAATTGCCTCAGTAGGTCTGTTCAGCAGGGGGGTTTCCTTCGTTAGAGGTTGACCTGTAACAGGACTCAGTCAGTGGGAAGCTTTTTACTTCTATTGCTGTCCTTGGAATATACATTCTACCCACCAGTCCCACAGCCAGAGTTGTTCAGGGTGCAGCCTTGAGAGAGAGTAATGTGTTGTTGAGAGTATGGACTGCATGTGTGACTCAACTCTGTTAAAAGCCTCTGTCTACACTTGTAAGGATCCAGTAGGGAAGTGCAGAGATCTACTTGTATTGGGCGTCACATAGAAATTGAAATATACAAATAACCAAATTTTTATCAGTGAAGATGAACCCTTTGTTGTTACATTTAAGCAACAGCAATACACACACACACACACACACACACACACACACGCGCGTACATGCACACAGAATCAATAGAAGGCTATTATTTGTGCTCCGAACGAACAGTTCCAAAAATTACCCATTTTAGGCTGGCTAGCTTTTTTTGCTTTCTCTCTTTCTTTTCTTCTGTCCCTCTTTCTTTTAGGAGATTATTTGAATTTTACTATGGCATGAAAGACTGATGGGAAGAATTCTCCCGAACCATTAAAAAGCCAGGTAATAGAAATTACCACTAACTTGTAGGAGAGAATGATTTTTGTACAAAGCCAGCTTTATTTTACTCCTTACCTGTGATGGGACATACATAACTATTGTTTTCATTCCCAACAAGGACAAAGGGACAGATGTTTGTAAGCTGGTGGTAGGCTTGGAAAGGTTGCCTGCCATACCTCCAGAAAAAGGTGAGAAGAAAATAGTTCTCATAGTGACAGCATTCACAAACTTTATCATTAAGGCAACTGTGTCTTGGGGTGCCTGGCTGGCTCAGTTGGTGAAGCATCCAACTCTTGATTTAGGTTCAGATCATGATCTCAGGGTTTTTGAGTTTGAGTCCTGCATTAGGCTCTGCACCATTAGTGCTTGTGATTATCTCTCCCTGCCCCTCCCTCGCTATTTCAAAATAAGTAAATAAACCTGAAAAAAATAAATAAAGCAAATGTGTCCTTAATACAAGGATAAAAAACTCCTACTGTGAAAATATTCTTTCAATAGATTGGTTTTTGCTTCCAAGATGCATTATTTTAAAATATGAATATTTCCTTTAAAAGGAAAGATAAAAAAAATCTTGTCCTATAACTCTTGCTAGATATTGGAAAATAAATGGAATAAGAAAACTGATTTGCATGAAAAAATCATGGTAGGGACCTCTGGATCCTTTGGGCCTGGTAGTTTATTTTAAAATGGATATTGTAGGGCACCTGTTCTGCCTCAGGTCATGATCTCCCAATTCTTGAGTTTGAGCCCCACATCGGGCTCTATGCTGACATTGCAGAGCCCACTTGGGATTCTCTCTTTTTTTTTCGCTGTCCCCACCCCGCTTGTGCGGTCTCTCAAAATTAATGAACTTAAAAAATAAGTAAATAAAAATGGAAATTGCATATTCTGTACTTAGCTTGACAGACAAAATCCTATCTGGTTAATATTTCCATTCTTTTTGCCTCAACCAAATACTAATATTACCTTACTGTTATAATACCACTTCCTGCTATTTCCTTAACATTCCTACCTGACAGAGGCTTCCTTCAGGCTTATTGGCAGTTTTCACAATAGTCAGTGTGGTTGTTTAGTCTCTTATCTATCAAGAAGGCAGCACTTTCTTTCCCTTGGTTGTCTGGTTAGAAAATGTTCCCTTTCACAGCTGTGAACCTTCTGCCTCAGCAGTTTATATTCATGGGTTTGATACTAATGTTGTCTCTCAGTACAGCAAATGCAAGTTCATTAACTTCTTTTGAACAAGTAACTCTGTTCTTTCCTAAGCTACTTGTTTTAAGTAGAAAAAGAAAAAAGTTTCTATGAAAATATCATATTTTATACTAAGCTTGCTTGATTGGTGATTGGGAGAAAGAATATACATATATACACATATGCGTGTGCATATACACAATTTTATAATATAATATTTACATTACATCTTGTTATTATATAAAGTCTGAAACATTCATAGTGACAGGACAATGAAATGAACCCCCGTGTTTCTGTTGCCTAGCTTCAACAATGATCAACTCATAGTCAGTCTTGTTTTGCCTTTCTTTCACATTCCTCCTCTCTCCCCAGATTATACTGAAGCAAATCCCAGACATTTCATTTCACCTGTGTATTTCAGTGTATGTATTTAAGTACACGCACTATTAAAAAACTATTCCCGCAATATCACAGTCCCACCTAAAAGTTAGCCATATTGGAAGTGTAATATAGGAAGCGCCTAAGCAACTCATTATATTAAAGTGTTTCCTTTCTAAGTCAACTTGCAGAAACTCTCACTCAAAACTGTAATCTTATGATGCTGACTCAGCATCCAGACTGTGTCACAGATGCCCGGTTAATCAAGATGTCGTTAAAATGTGGCACTAATTGCACTGAGTTCTAGGTGCTGAAATCAGGGCTTTTCTTCCTATGCTCAAGGGCAGCCCTAAAGTAAATTTCAAAAGGCAGTAAAGCTGGTCTTTTCTGCATCCTGGAAGCCATCTCTTGCCTGCACGTTGCCTGTAGGACTCACAGTAGTGCCTGGAACGCAACCTCTTCCTACCCTTCACGGTGCTGTCTGCCACCATTCCATTTGACTTTGTTCCTTGTCCCCCTTGCCCCGCTCAGTGCAACGTCCTATTCTCTCAAAATCCCATGTCCAGAGTAAGTTTTAATAGGAAGGCAACCTGTACTACTATACACTAAGATGCATGAATTAAAAATAATCATTTTTCTAAAAGCAGCTTTTTAATTATTTGGTAACAGTCTTTGGTAGGTAAAATAGGAATATCACAGGAGATAGAAACTGGTACAGTAGCTATTTGTGTATCTGGATGATATGCAAGTTCTGGGCATCCTGATGGGGACAGTAAAGAAGTTATGACCGAATTAATGTTTTAGCCCATTATTGTGTCTTTTTCTCCTTCTGTTTGCATACCTCTCAGTTTTGTTTGTCATAACGTCAATAGGAACAGACAGAATAAGACAAAGAATGTCAGAGGGGGAAGAAAAAAAGGTAGAAAAGAAAGGTACACTGAAGGGGAAAACCTAAGAGAGATGAATGCTCTGTGGGACATGGAACTATGCAGGATCCTGGCATATTTCTAAAGAACAAATATACTGGGAATAGGAAAAATATATGGGAATTATCCATGTCTTTAATAATATGATGTTTTAACAGTGGGAACATGGGAGTTTATTGTCTTCTCTGCCATTGTCTATATTTGAAATTTTATTTAATAAAGATGCAGATAAGCTAGAGTATAAATATAATAGTATAAAAGAGATCACAATGAAGTTGAGAATACTGAAAGGAGTATTCTGAGATCTTCTCTTTACCAATGTACAAAAAATTTATCCTGAGAATTGTAAATTATATGTGTCTTTATATAATAGGTATGTATATGCACATGCATCTACATAACAGACTCACATCTTCTATGCACTCATAACACTGTATAGAAGTGTGATAAAAAGAGAAGGAAAATGGTATACGTTAAGACATCTTTAAAATGCTTTATAAAGTGACCAGTTAAGGCCCATGACTTTAAAAATATTTTTTAAAAATGTTTATTTTTGAGAGAGAGAAAGAACGAGAGAGAGCTGTCAGCACACAGCCTGGTTAAAAACTCATGAACTGTGAGATCATGACCTGAGCAGAAGTTGGATGCTTAACTGACTGAGTCACCCAGGTCAGGTTCATGATTTTAAAGAGAAAGAACGGACGTTCAAGCAATGGCATTTTAATAGCCCAGGATTAAACACTTAAAAAACATGCGTATGTGCAGGTGAACCATAAAAGGCTGAACAAAAAATCCTAGAGGGCTAAAAGCCAATTGTACAAACAATAAGTCCAGGATCAGAGGAGTGGCCTTTTTTTTTTTTTCTTCAAAATCTTGTGGTTTAACTGGTTGCTTTATAAAGCATTTCAAAGAATGCTTTAACTCACCCTATTTTCCTTTTCTTTCACAATACCTTAATTATTCGTCACTGTAATTAAATCTTGCATTTATACTGTTTTTTAATGTTACTGTCTTTGAATGGTCCACTCTTTACTTTCCTATGTCTTTGCCACCAGTAAAATCTGTAAGATTATAATGAAAGGTAATGCTATTCAATTAGGAGAGGAAATATCACTTTTTCTTAAATAAAAGGGGATAACAGAAATATTAACGAGTGCTATAAAAAGACCTAAAAATTATTTGAAAAATGTTTTCATCGAGAGGGTGCTCACGGTTAAATGTCTCAGGCTTTCAGGCAGCTTAATTATCTACAAACACACGCAGAAATGTAAAGCTTTGATTCAGAAATGGTTGTGCTTTCATGTGTCGGTAGGTAACATTCAAAATTGCTTTCATAGAACTGGATCATCATCATATCTAGCGCTCTGCCCGGCAGAACTGTGATTTGCATTTTACACAAATACAGGTGGAGTTGGAATGGTTGGTACAGCTTCACTTCTCCAAATGTGGGAAAAACCTGAGTGCTGTTGAACAACCTTTCAGGTATGAGCTCTCTTGCCTGGTAGGATGGTGGCATTTTGTGTACTGAAATCCTGTTTTGTATCAGTTAATACTGTATTTTAGGAGACACTCTTGATGCCTCTGTGCACAAGACCAACTACGTGTATGTTCTTCACCGTTATTCTTGCGGTAGTTTTACTACATCTTCATATTTGAACATTGTCTGTTCCATGCGTTTGTAAGGGAAACTCCATCAGCTTTGTTTTACTTAAAATTTTTTCTTTATTTGAGTATATTTGACACACAGTGTTACATTCGTTTCAGGTGTATAGCATAGTGACTCAACTTCTCTCTACATTAGGCTGTGCTCCTCGCAAGTGTGGCCACCATCCATTGCCATACAGTGCTATTACAATTCATTGACTGTATTCCCCATGCTCTGCCATTTCTTCCTGTGACTTACTCATTCCACAACTAGAATATCAGTTTTATTTTTTCAGTGACAAATTTCATAATCCTGATTTTACAACGGGCACAGTTGGAAACATTCCGTTTTGCTATTGAGGATGGACTTGAGGCACGCACGTCTCTGGGTATGCAGAGTACTTTGCCGCAGTCGGGGCTCTGAGACACAGATTGAGTGATGGAGGGAATGAAAACACATTTATTCCTAACCTTGCTCTGTGCGCAGGGTTTGTCCTCTGTGCATGGGGGTGAAGACAATAACCCAGTAAACTGTTTTTCTGGGAAGACCTGGTGGCTCTGCACAGGCACTACACTGCTGTGTTGTTTAGGCGACAAAAAAGGTTTGTGGCTGAAAAGGCCATTTCTTCTCACCTCTCTCACAGAACCTGGAAGCCGATCAGGTGCAGGAGCAGAAGGTGAGAATGCCCTTGGCATGGACTTGGCATTTGCACAGAGGCTATCTCTGTGGTCGCCCCGTAGAAGTGCTGGAGCAAAAGAGGAAAACTGAACAGATGCTGTCTGGTAACTGGAGTTGGCAGGCTGGCCCATGATCAAATGGGAGGCATCCTTATTATTATTTTTTTAAGTTTATTTATTTTGAGAGAGAGCTATTGAGAGGGAAAATGTGTGAGCAAGTGGAGGAAGGGCAGAGAGAGAGAGAGGGAGAGAGCAAATCCCTAGCAGCCTCTTCTTCGTCAGTGCAGAGCCCAAAGCGGGGCGCGAACCCACAACCCACGAGATCATGATCTGAACTGAAGTTAAGAGTTGGGCGCTTAATTGACTAAGTGGGAGGCTTCCCTATTAGAATTCCAGGAAACATGGAGAGATTTCTGAGGAGGTGGTGGAAGTGTGATATGAATAGTGGGTCTCAGAGCCATTGTAATTTGGGCTCTGTATAATGTTTAAAAAATCTGTAACTTTTCTTTCCTTCCTCTTTCTTCCTTACCTCCCTTCCTTCTTTCCTTTCCTCCTCCTTTCCTTCCCTCCTTTCCCCCTTCCGTTCTCCTGCCTTTTCTTCCTTTCATCATGAGCTGGTGAAATCTGAAGCACATTGACTACTTTTCTTATATGTTAATTGAAATATATACCATTTTAACACTTTGGGCAAGAGTGGGTTATAAATTTAAAAAGAATCAAAGGTCACAATTTCCATAAATAAAAGATTGTCACGGACGTCAAGGACAGTTTACTTTTGCCAAATCACATCTGCTAATTTCTACTGATGATGAGTATTTTGTTTGTTTCTGGCAGTTTCTAATCTTTTCCAGGAATCAAAGGACAGCACTTTGTTTTGGGTGGAAAGTCCCCTTCTTTCCTTAATGAGGTAAAGATGTAGAATGCTGAGGGAATCATTAAGGGGTGTTAAAGTTCTAAGCGTATAAAGCATTGCATGTACTTTAGTTGGTAAGGTATTGAAATACATTAGTGGTCCTGCCAGGAACAAATTCTTAATTGGAAGTTTAGTCTGTGGCGAGAATACTTAAGTTAGGGATCTTTTGTGGTTTACTGTGCTTCACTTGAATGTTACCATATGAATTAGGTAAATTCACATTTAATTAAAAAATACATATTTTGTCTGTTTAAATGTATTGCATATGACTTGATACCCTGATTCAGCCTTGTACTTAATCTTTGTTCTCTCCTTGGCATATTATCATTAGTATTTGGCTGCTCTAGGAAATAAAGGCAGACACCGAAATACATTTTTCATACCTGACTTGGTTGAGTACATTTTCCTTAACTGTTATAAGGTTTTAAAGTATCTTTTTGCATTTGATATACAGTCATGGAGCTCAGAAATCTAAATATTACTTGCAATTTTCAAAATAAAAATTAAATATTTGCAGTTTTTGTTAACATTATCCTTCAGAACATACCTAATTTGTTGGGCTTATTTTTCATTTACTTTTCAGATCTGAGGAAATATCTCCTTTATTAAAATATTGGCCTAACTCTCACTTTAGAATTTTCTCCACAGGTATTTTTAAGGCCTCTTAAAAATTCATGCTCCACAGTTGACCTTCTGGCTCTTCTGATTCTGTCTACTCCCCCTGAGGGTACAGGATAATTTATCCTACATCCTGAGGACACAGAGGTTTTAATTTTCTTAATTAAAAAGTTTGATTGAAGTACAGCTGACATGTATTGTAGTATTATATGAGTTGTTGGTGTACAACATAGTAATTCAACAATTCTATACGTTACATACTACTTCCATGATGATGAGTGTGGTCACCATCTGTCACAATACAAAGTTATTACAATGTTATTGACTGTATTCCTTATGCTGTCCTTTTCATCCCTGTAACTTATTTATTTTATAACTACAAGTTTGTACCCCTTAATTTCCTTCACCTGTTTCACACTGTTTTCAACTCTAGCCAAGCATCTCTCGAGTCTCAAATCTGATCCCTAACTGCATACTAACTGACTTTTTTTTGTATGTTCTCCATCACCTCACGCTTGGCAAGTCCTGTGCTGGACTTCTCTGCAATCTGTTCTTGTTCTAAGCTTTAAGAATGGCTATACCAGGGGTGCTTGTGTGGTTCAGTCGGTTAAGGGTCTTGCTTTCAGCTCAGATTGTGATCTCACACTTCGTGGGATCAAGCCCTGCATCAGGTTCCAAGCTAAGCATGGAGCCTGCTTGGGATTCTGTCTCCCTCAGAGTAAATAAATAAAGGTAAAAAAAAAAAAAACCAGAATGGCTGTACCAGTTTTCCATTTCTACAAGCTAGAAACTTCATGAGCTATAAATCATAGATTCTGGGTCTGTCACTCCTTGACTTAAAAGCCTTTCAAAATGAAGCTCAAATTCCCAGACATATGAGATCCTTCCTATCCTGCTCCTGCTCATTTCATTGACTTAATCCCACCATCTCACTGTATTCCTCACCCTCACCCCCTATTTAACTCCACCGGATACAAAAGCACTTGAGCTTCTCTCTTTAATGACATGATGCTTCATTCTCTTATCAGTTAACAACTGTGTTCTTCACTTCTCCGTTCTTCAAGGCTCATCTCAATGGTTACATCTGGAACAGGGTTTTCGTTGACTGCCACTGAACTCTGTCACTTCCTGTACTCTCTCAAAGGACTCTGCTAGTACCTAACAGGCTGCGGCAGCATGACTTATGGTTGCTGGTTACTTGTCCACCTTCTCATTAGACTACTTGAGGTCAAGGCTATATTTCTTAGTATTTTTGTATTTCCAGTGCTACTATAGCCTCTGACATGTAGTAGACACTCAAATATAGTTTGGCTGACTAAATAAAAGATAATAACAATAGCTAACACATATTAGTGCCAGTACGTGCCAGGGATTGTGCCAAATCCTATACATGTTTTCACATCTAATCCTTGCACAGCTCAAGAAGCAGGTACTCTTATGAACCCTGGTTAACTGATATGGAAACTGAGCCACAGAGAAGTTCTGTAAAATACCTCGGGTAGCAGCAAGAAAAAAGGGATTCTGAGATCAGATTATAGGCAGTCTTTTATTGGGCTCCAGAATCTGTGTTCTTAATTTCTGTGTATGAATATCTGAACTTTGCGGTTTGATTGAAAACTTAATCGTTAGCTCTGAAAATTTATAGTTCTCTTGTTGCCAAATCTAGTTTATGTAAATAAAGCTATACAAACAGCTCTTTGATTTTGTCAGGCAGGTATTGCTCTGCTCTATATATTATCAAATATTAGCTTTCTGTAGTTGCTTTGCTTTATGCCCAATTTCTCTTTTGCCTACCAACCCACGGGCTCCTGCCTATTTCTCTGGTACAATTTCCTCTCCACTAGACACAGTTTTCCTAGCAAAATACCTGGAGTCATCTATTATTTTGATCATTACCTTTATCTCCCTAGGCATCTAATTAATCCTTATTTGAAAAAAAATAATGTCTTTGATATGACAACTCTCCTTTCATTCAAATTTAACTTCCTTTTGAATGTAATGAAGACCTGCTGGATGTCTAGATCAGAAAAGATCTAACGAAAAGATCTGGACAAAAAGAGACAGCTATTTAAAACAATTTTTATTTGATAACAATAGTTATCACATAAGGTCACATTACTTTCAGGTGCCATTTCGTCTCTAGTCCTGGAACTGTGACCACACCCATCCTGCTTTTACATGGCATTTAGTCTTGTTTAGGAACTTGCTGTTTCTATCATTGTGTTCTCAAGTGAGAGCTACAGGGCCAGTGAAGGCAAGAGAGATGTGAGAAGTAAAAAACCAGTCGGAAAATTAAAATAATAGCAAGCTTTATTTTGCTGCCTGATGAGATAATATTCTGGTTCTGGAGTTTGAAGTGAAAAACATTATGGATATTTTTACTGTTAAGAAAAGTTTTCAAGCATTTGTAACTGGAACTTTTCAAATAGGGACTGCAACATTTAGAATGTAAAATAATGAACTGTGACTTTAGTACTTGCCATGGTCACTGTTCCATAAAGTATGTTTTTAAATCTTACTGGAAAATGTTTTTATTTTATTTATTTTTGCTTTTATTTGTTCCCCTTGCTGCTAGGTATCAATTTTGTGTATTGCATTTTTTTGTCATATTACATTTTACATTTTTATGAAGTGGAATGTTTCTATGACATTTTTATATATCCCAGGGTTCCTATTTTAGTTACAAAAGTCATATTTGTACATGTAATCTCTCAGCTTTTTGGTATGATTCTTCTTATATTGGTTTTGTACATAAGTTTTCTTTAAGAAGATTTTGTAATGTAAATTAAATTTCAAAATTTATAGTTTTAAATTCATCTGAAATTTTTGTATATGGAGCAAGTAAAATAGGGGTCTAATTTAACATTTTAATGTTTATTTATTTTTGAGAGAGAGAGACAGAGGTGTGAGCAGGAGAGAAACGGAGAGAGAGGGGGAAACACAGAATCTGAAGCAGGCTCCAGGCTCTGAGCTGTCAGCACAGAACCTGATATGGGCTCAAACTCATAAACTGTGAGATTATGACCTGAGCTGAAGTTGGATGCTTACTGGCTGAGCCACCCAAATGCCCCAGATTTAACATTTTAAACTATATAGCCAATTATACCAATAATTATACATAATCCATCATTAAAAAAATTGATATTGAACTGCAACTTTTATCGTGTTTGTGCAGATACATATATGTATTGTGTGTGCATATATATATATGCATATTATATAGATTTATATCTTTCCATTGTTCTATTTGTTTATTTTTATTCCAATGCTAGTAATGGATAAATATAATCATTATCTTTTTTTTAAGTCTATTTATTTGAGGGAGAGAGAGAGAGAGAGAGAGAGAGAGAGAGAGAGAGAATACCAAGTAGGCTCCATGCTGCCTGCTCAGAGCCTGACATAGTTTGGTCATATGAACCGTCAGATCTTATGACTTGAGCTGAAATCAGGAGTCAGATGCTCAACCAACCAAACTACCCAGGCACCCTCTTTATCTTGTAATACAGGGCAAATCTCTTCCCTTTCCATTATTTGCTGTTGTTGTTGTTACTGTTCTTGGATATTATTGGGTATGTATTTTATTACATGACCCTCAGTATCATTTTATCCAGTTAAAACTTAATGATATTTTACTTAGAATTGCACTAGATTTATATATTAATTTTTGAAAATTTATACTCTTGCTCTATGACTCATCCAAGAAAATACAATTCATCTCCATTTTTAAAGAGTTTACCTCCATGTTGTTACATCTTTTCTTTCTTGAGTTTTTCAAAATCATTTTATTATTTTCTTCATATAGACCCTAGGACTTTCTTAAATTTATTTCTAAATATTTTATACTTTTGTTGCTCTTGCAAATATTTTTTCTCCTTTCCTTTTAAATTCCTTGCTGCTGAAATAGAGAAAAAATTTGATTTTTTCCAAACTATTCTTGGGAACAAAAATGTATCAAATTATGTTATTAAGGATCATTTTGTTTTATTATTTTTTCAATGTTTATTTTTGAGAGAGAGAGACAGACAGAGAATGGGTAAGGGGCAGAGAGCAAGGGAGACAGAGTCCAAAGAAGGCTCCAGGCTCTGAGCTGTCAGCTCAGACTCTGATGTGAGGCTCAAACTCACAAACTGCAAGATCAAGAGCTGAGCCAAAGTCAGATGCTGAACCAACTGAGTCACCCAGGTGACCTAAGAATAATTTTAAACCTAGAGTTTCTTGAGTTTTCAAAGTATAAAATCCTATCTTTCATTCATCACAAAGTTTCATATATTCTTTTTCCATTATTTATACAGATTTAATTTCATTTCTTGTCTAATTATATTTACTAGAACCTCCAAGTTAATATGAAATGTTACTGTGATCCGTTATGCAATCCCAAATTATAATTGGAATTGTTTTAGTGTTTCAATATTTGGGATCATATTAGCTATTGATTTTGTTATTCAATTGTGATTATAGATCATTAATGTTCTCCTATTTCTGTTTTACTTAAAATTCCTTTTAGGAATATATGAAATATATCAAATACTTTTCTTATCCCTAATGATATGATTATATGATTTTCACCCTCTGTTTATTCTTAAAATTGATTATGTTATCAGATTTCCCAAAATTGAATCACTCATGCATATTAAGAAATGTGAAGAAATAGGCATATGTGATTCAATTTTGGGAAATCTGATAACATAATAATTCATACTCTTTGTATAATTCCCACATGGGACATGGGATATTAAGTCTTTTTTCACAGGACTAGATTCTGTTTATTAAAATTTTATTTTAAATTTTGCATTGAGATAGTTAAAATTTTGTTTCATCTTCATTAGGTTTTGGCATTAAAGTTATACAGTCTTTTGAAAATCAACAAGAATTTTGCATGTATTTTCACAGTGTTGAATGTTTTAAAACTTTGAAAATATTTGTTCTTTGAAGGTTAGAGTTATATTGAATTTGCTGTGAGTCCATCTAATTCAGGTTCTTTTTAAATGAGAGTTTTCATCAACTTTCCAGCCTTTCATAGGTAATTGGTATATTTCAAGATTTATACTCCTTCTTAGGTCCAATGTGGAAATTTAGATATTGCTGTGAAATATTTTCTTTGCATTTAAAAATTTATTGCCATAGTTTCAAATATACTGTTTTCATTCTGCTTAAGGTCTTCTATAGGTGGTTATGTTCCTTTTCTCAATCTGAATCCTAGGTGTTTTGCCATACAGCCCCTCCTTTAGCAGTGGTTTATCCACTTTGTTGGTATCGTCATAGAAGTTTTGAATTTATTCTCTTGGGTTTTAATTTATTTCTTCTTTGATTTATATTAATTTCATTTTCCAACTTTTTAAGGATATGTTTGTTAAATCTATCTGTTTCTTCTCAACACAATGTTAATATGTTTTCATCTTTAATAATCAAGGAATTATAAGCCATGTTTTCCTAAATAAAGCTTTTCATATGGCCTATGTGTTAATAGATAGTGTTAACTTATTTATATGCTTTTCATGTAATTTGTATCAGTATTTCTCTGCTCCTTGATCCATGGATTATCTTAGTATGTTTATTATATTGAATATAGTGTTAATATTGTTTAACATTTCTAAATTTATTAGAATATGGTCTGCATATCTAATCCATAACATCTTTGTAAGAAAAACAACAACTAAGTTTCCTTGTGGTCAACTATATAATTTATTTTGGTTTATGCCCCATGTACATACTAAAAAGTATAACTTTACTAATTGAGGAGTGTAAGGGTCGATATGTAGCTATTAAGTGAATTTCCTTGATTTTGAAAGTTAAGTTCTTCTTTCTATGTGTGATTTCCATTACAATTTTTTTCTTTTTTTCTTTTTTTCTTTTTTGTTATTTTTTAATGTAGTTTATTTACAATTTTTTCTATATCCGTTCTTCCTTTTCTTTTTAATACTTTTTTTAGGCACACAAAAAGATAGTTCTTACTTTAGGTATTTAGCTACTATATTTTTGTATCTTCAAGTTTATGGGCATCATGTCTCTGCATAAGTCATATCTTTTATAATTACATAATATTCCACTTTGCCTGTATAGTTATTTAAAACTTAAATTCCATTTGATCTATGGCAATAATATAATTGCCATTCTTGCATGTTTTTGTTTCCATTTATATTTTTTTGCTTTACCAATCCTTTCATGTTGTCTTTCCTTATCACTTTGTTTTTAGTGAGCCCCTTATTAATAGCTTATTGCTGAATTTTGCTTTTTAATTTGGACAATTTCTGTCTTTAAGTGGAAGAATTCAGTACATGACTGATACACATGATTTTATTATTTCTTTTTGTGGATGATTTTCCCTCAGAATAAATGCCCTTCCATACCCGTTTCCCTCACCTGCCACCACACAAACACCAGACACAAATTTAAAATATTTTTGCTGCTTCTCTTCTTACTCTCTCTAGACTGAGACATTTAACTCTATAGCCCTCCATCCACAGCTCTTAGTTTTGAAGTCACTGTAATACATATGATTTCACTCAAGTGTAGAGTTTAATAAACAAAACAAAGAAAGAAGACCAATACAAAAGAGACTGAAATACAGAGAACAAACTGGTGGATGCCAGAGGGAGGATGGGTGAAACATAAAGGATCAATAGTACACTTATGATGAGCACTGAGTTATGTATAGAATTGTGGAATCATTGTATCATCCACCTGAAACTGATATAATACTCTGTTAATTATAATCTCAATAAAAATACTAAAAAAATGAAAAAATAAAAGTTATAGGTTTATTGTCAGAATTAAATGAAAATTAAGTGCTTAAAACATAGCTTTTGATATGTATAGTCATTAAATATTGTTTGCTATAATTATTACCATTAATTATGCTATTTTCCACTTGGATTTATATGTTAGTAAATATATGTCCCATCTTTAGGTCTAGTGCTCTCTTTTCAGCTCTTATTTCAGTTTGGGGTTATAAGTATACACTTAGGCTCTGCATTACAGACTAATGACCCCTTAGCTTGGTCCAGAATTCTTGGGGTGCAGTCCTTGAATTTCAGTCTCTAGATGTTTTTCCAATACCTTCTTGCTTCTGTGCAACATCAGAGGAGGAATCACATGCAAATCTGATCACTTTTTTCCTTTGCAGATGACTTGTTCTTGGTCTATGGAATAGTGTAATATTATTTCTTTCTGTCCTTGGTGTTCAGGCATTTTACCAAGAGGAATCATGATTTTTATCTCCTTGTATCTTTTCTCCATTATTAAAATATTTCCTTTACCTGATCTTTTAAGCTATTAAAATAGGTCTCAACAGGATCCACACACTCTTTAAATTCACCTACTGACTCCATTACAGTGGAAATCCTAATTTTAAAATAATGTTTTTAGTATTGTTTTCTCCAGCAAGTTTTTTCTTCGTGTTGTACTTGTGTCTCTTTAGGTGTCCTGATTATAGTTTTTGTTGGTCATCAGCTGCTTCTCCAGTGGTTCTCTGTCACCCACATGTTGACTTGTTTTTATCTCCCTCTCTTGGTTATTGGGTCTCTTTAAATATGCTGTGAGGTTACTTTTGAACCCTCTCTGCTGGAGTGGCCCAAGTGCCAGTTGGCCCACATAGATTCATTCTCCAGTATTCACAGGGTTTTCGCCCAACACTCTCCAGGTCTCACTCAATCTATAATTGAGAAAAACCACACTAGTTCTCACATTTCGAGACTAACCAACACCTCACTTACACCTGTCTGGTCAGGAAAGGCAGTGAGAGTGGAGCTGGAAATGGAAGGGTAGGGTAGTAAATCACATCTGGTGGCCATCTCCCCAGAACTGTGAACTCCAGCGGTGTTTTTCTAATTTTTTTTAAATGCCTAATCATATTTTAAGGACATAACCATAGCTTTACTCAGAGGAAGCTTTTGTTACTGTGGGGTCACATGTTCCGAGGGCCCGGATTTCTTTTAAGGATCTGAATTTCTAGATCTTTTTGATGTTATAATTAATTGACAAATTTTCAGTTTTCAGTCTTCTCTGTATATTTGCTTGGGCATGTCATGTTCATGTAATCTGGGTTGGTAAAGGACACAGGCTTTGTAGTTTCATGAAAGAAACCCTAATTAGACAAGAAACCTGTATTTGCTTGTTGGCGGCTCTCAGCATGTGGTGGAGACTGGGAGGCGTGAACAGCCAGGTCCTTTTCAGAGCTGTGTGACTTCTTTGATTTCATTTGTATGAGAATGAATTCATCTTACTATTTTTCATCATTTGAGGAGTAGGAATTCCTTAGTTCTTCTGCTTCTAATGTTCTGGTAGGTCTTTCCTTTCATTAGAGATTTTGGGAAAGATCATCTGGCAGAGAATTCTGGAATGAAATCTCTAATGAGTAAATTCTAGCTCATTAGAAAATATTCATGATTTCTAGACAAATTGAGTAGAATACAAACTCCACAAAAATAGGAACATTGTTTTAGTTTTCATTATTTCTCTAGCATTTAAAATACTGCCTGGCATAAAGTAGGTGCTAATAAATATTTATTGAACAGAAACTTGGAATCAGTAATTCACAATTAGACTCATGGAATGTGTGAAAAACATAAGATAGGGATTGTCCTGACCTACATTATTGTTTTAAAAATATGCATAAAATTTTGCATATTGTTTGTCTAGTGACATTTTAGGATATAAATATGATTCAGGCATGGCCCCGAGCTATGTATATAAGTCATTCACAACACCTATTATCTCAACTATGTCTTTGTTTTCCTCTTCAAATAAATCATCTGAATTACAGAGAAGACTTTAAAATAAGAGGTAAAAATTTAAGAACATAACATTTTTATCATGTAAGGTTATCCTTACATCAAAGAACTTTATCAATGATAATTTTATTTAATTTATTATTTTTATTTAGAGAGACAGAGTACAAGTGGGGGAGAGGGACAGAGAGAGAGAGGGACAGAGAGAGAGAGAGAGAGAGAGAGAGAGAGAGAGAGAGATGAGTCTCAAGCAGGCTCCACACTCAGTGCAGAGCCCAACAAGGGGCTCAATCCTACAATCCTGAGATCATGAACTGAGCCAAAATCAAAAGTTGGACACTTAACTGACTGAGCCACCCAGATGCCCCACAATGAAAATTTTAGACATTTCTACCACACATGAGTTTATTAAAATAGGACATTTTTTATTGAAATGATTTTTTTCTCTCTTTTCCATGGAAGAAATATTGCATGTAGCACAATTAGTGTGTGAATCAGTCAGGAGAAGGCATGTTCTGTTGGGGATGCTGCCTGTCTTGTTTGCTGAGTGTGGGCATCAGGGAAGTGTAATTACCTTTGGGATTCTACCCAATTCTGGTGTCCAGAACAGAAAAGTCTTTAACACTGTACTTCCAAAAATGTGTATTATCAAGTTACAGAATGGACTGAAAATTGTATAATTTAAGAAGGAAATCATATATGTTCTCCTATGTAAATACATCCCAAATGATACTGATTAGAGTTCTGGTATTAACTTTTAATTTCTTCTATGAAAAGTATTTTCATGGCTAACTGAAGTGTATTTATAATCTAGGTTCTACAGGGTCTGCCAACCTGGCTTTTGTCACATTACAAACATTACATCTTGCTTCAGGGTGTTAAATAATAGCTGCACAGAATCCACAGTCAGTGGAAGTATTCAAGGGTTGTATTTTATACGGTCACCATTCAAATGCATTTCTATAGACCAACTGTCCTTCCTCCCTGTATGAAACTTGAGGTAATTCCTTCTGTATTTACCACATTCTTAAAACACCTGCCACTTCTTTTGTCCTGTAATGTTTTCTGTCTTTGTAGAGTACTATTCCTCTCTCACATCTATCTCTGTGTCCTTCTATATAATAGCCAATCATCTTCACTTAACTGTTTCTGAATTATGTTGTAGAAATGGGAAGATTTTATGGTATCATAGTCTACAGAAAGGAGACTCAGTTCCGGATTGAGTATGAGAAGAACAAAAGACCCCTCCCTACATCAACCCCAAACACTTCCTCAGGCTATAGTTTTTGCTCTTTAGCCATCACCTGCACAATTGCACTTTATAGTGTACTGTCTTCTTCCAGAGTACAAATCTGTAGTTGTTAAGAGCTAACATTTTTTTCAACAATTACCATACCTAAGGACCTGTTAGAAATGCTTTCCATCTGTAAACTCATTTAATCCTTACACCAACTCTGTCAAGTGGATTCTATTATTATCCCCATTTTTGTAGATGAGGACCCTGGCACAGAGAGAACTTGAATAACTTGTCCTACTCACACTGTTAGAAAAAGAGGAACCAGGATTGGAATCCAAGCAGTCAGGCTCCCAAGTTCACACTTGTAGCCATTACACTACACTGCCTCTCGAGACATTGCATTTTCACTCTTTCAGGCATTGAACGTAAGGGGCAATTTCTGACTTGCCACAAGTAACTATATATCTAAACAAAGAACTGGAATCAGGTTGTAGTTCTTGATTCTGGATGAAAACCATCCCAAATTGTACAGAACCACATCTGGGCGTGTTATTATCTGGGTGTTATGGCTGATTGCTGGATCCTGAAAGTTATTTTTTTAGCCAGACTCTAAGTGCCTTCCCAGGAAGGTACAAATGAACAGAGATCAAAACACAGTCTGCCTAATCCGCATCTCCCACCTGCTCACAGCCTATGCAGAGCCGCTTATCCTTTGGCCACAGTTTCCCTGTAGTCACAATCAATACAACTAAAATCCTGCCCACCTGCAGCAGGCTCTTTGCTTTCACGTTATTTGATTTTCTTCCTAGGCTGGTTGTTTCCCAATATTCACTCTGTCTTCCTGAGTAAAAGTACAGCTGAGACAAGACTAGCTTCCAGCTCTGCTTGTTCACAGGGCGACAAGGGACGAGGTTTCCATTAATGAGAGGAGAGCAGATATGTGTAGGGTCTTTCAGGAGGCTGTTCTCCTTTTTCACTCTTTTGCCTGCTTAACAGATATTATGGTTTCAGGTCTAGCTGCCATCCTGGACCATGAAGAAAAGGGTCATCCTGTACGGATGGCTGTGAGGTGAGCTGGAAGGGCCCTGGGTCTGAGAACAGCTTTAAGGGACTGCTCTATTAGCCACGGGCACTTCATGTTCTGACTTTTAAATACAAGGGACATAAAATTCAGTCTTGTTTAAGCAACTATTTAAGCAACACTTGTTTAAGCAATACCGTCTCTACATAGAGGAGTACCAGTTGTGAGTAGTAGAACAAGAGGACAATGGAAAACCATATAGACTGGTTAATAATAATTTGCACATGATGTGGCTTACAGTAGGTGTAATTGCTTATCTTGGAATGGAAATATATTTTACTAACATTGCTTTTCATAGAAAATTGTGTTTATCAGAAAAATGTGTTCGGGTCATTATGTACAAAAAGGAAATATAATGATCAAGTCCATATAACTCATAAGAATAACTCAGTAAAACATGTATTTTTTCAACAAAAATATTATTTAATTCTTATACAGATAGGTATATTTCACTTCTCTTGGGAACTTTTTTTGTTATTGTTGCTTTGAAAAATAGATATGAGGTATGGAACTTAGGTCTTAAAACTGTTTTACACAGGTTTTGCTACTACTGTTTTTATATTTTTCTTGTTTAATTTTTTAATTTTTTGGAAGAAGAGCATGAAGAAGGGAAGTGCAGAGGGAGGGGGAGAGACAGAATCTTAAGCAGGCCCCCACCTCAGTGTGGAGCCTGACACAGGGCTTCATCGTAGGACCCTGAGATTATAACTTGAGATAGAATCAAGAATCAGACAATCAACTGAGCCCCATTATTGCTGTACAAAGTAGTTGCTAATATGACCTATTCCTCTTATTTTTATCAACACTCCCCTTCCCTCCAAAGCACCGAAGTCATTGCTAACCTTTGGCATGGCATGCTAGAGCTTGGAGGGAAGTTGGCTCACCAGTCAGTAGAACTGGCTTCCCGTTCTGACCCTACCACTGATGAGCTGAATGATCTTGAGTAATAATGATTGTTAAATTTTTAAAAAATGTTTATTTACTTTTGAGAGAGAGAGAGAGAGAGAGAGAGAGAGAGAGAGAGAGAGAGAGAGAGAGAGAATGAGTGGAAAAGGGGCAGAGACAGAGAGAGGGAGATACAGAATCTGAGGCAGGCTCCAGGCTCTGAGCTGTCAGCATAGAGCCCGATGCAGGGCTGGAACCCACAGATCCCTGAGATCATGACCTGAGCCAAAGTCGGATGCTTAACCAACTGAGCCACCCAGGTGCCCTGATTGTTAACATTTTTGAGCACTCACTGTATACACTTGTCTGATCACTTTGCATGTGTTAGTTTATTTAGTCTACTTAATCCATTTAGATGAATATTATCACTTCCAATTACAGATTAGAACATTGAGACAGAGGCTAAATGATTTGCTCAAGACTTTACAGTTCACAAAATGAAGGGGCTAGAATTGAACTCAGCCAGTCTGGCGACAGATCTTGCACTGATCACCTGTACTCTGCACCTCAAGTTATATCCCCACTAACTACCATTACTCATCTCTAAAATAAGGCTGCTTTTTAGTCAATCCTTTTGATAGCATGTGTTTCAAAGAGTTTGTTATTAACCTAGTGTAACTAGATTATTACTGGGTATGGCCTAGTTATGAATCATAGGGATCATATATAGCTAAAACAGTCTCCTAATACCTCCCAGCGCACCAGCTGGATACCTTGTGACAAATAAATTTCCTGAGGCCGCTCAGCTTTTGGATACAGGTCAGCAGCTGGCTTGAACAGCTAGAGCAAGTTCTAAACCATCTGCAAAATGGACTGTTAATGCAGACACTTGACAAATTTGTCTCCATATGTTTTCTTCCTTGTTGCAATCTGACGATGACACATTGGTATGTCTACCTCCCTTCCTTATAATGATAATGTTGTTGGCCACATCCCAATGGTATGAAACATGGTTTTGCATCTCAGAGTGACTTTTACCTTGTAGAATTAGAAAACTTTGTTCTAAACATTGCCTGTTGGTAAATGAAGTTCTCACATATCTACCATGTTTTCACAGTGGTTTGCTAACTATTGTATCAGGATGTTAATGAGTCTTCTGCATTACTTCAGTATTTCCCACAAGATGGCATTGTAATTGCAAGTTAAAGGTCTGTGGAATTTTTTTTTTTAGGTTAAATTAACCCGATACAGAAGAAAGCTAAAGTTGGCCTTAGATGCTCTTATTGGCATTGTTCACTTGGTTTTAATGAGATCCGAAGTGTTTTATGGAGCGTAGACTATCTTGGTGTTTAGTGTGTAAAATGCAGCTTGACCGACTCCCTCCACATTCTGCCATACTTGAATAAACTGTGGAATATTCTGTGTTTTATTCATGTACCCTATTTAATAGTTACCTGACAAGTGACTTTTAAAATAATTTTTGAAAGTTGAATAGTCACTATTACAGATAAGAGTTTTTGATGTAAGTAATCAAAAAATATAAAATTTCCAACATTTTTTTGGTTGAGCAAAGAGGAAAGGACCTGAGGGATTTCATTCCATTTAGCTTAGGAGAATAAAAGCCATTGGACTATAAATGTAGTGAACATAGTATCTGTCATACACATAGTAAGGATTCAATGTATGTTAAGTATATGAGTAAGAAGTAACAGGAGTTGGTAAAGAAAAGATGTGATGGCCACATTTACTACATTACTAATGAAGGATTAGCAAATATTTACTTAGGATTTTGCATGGCTTAAAAATTACATATAACCAGGGAGTCTCTGGAATATGATACATTTTCTAATGTATGCCATTACAAACGTATCTTAGTTTGGTTGGATTTCTCCAGGGTTAAAATCTGGCTCACCCCAGTTGGGTACAGGTGTAAGTATTGACCAACAAAACACCTGTGGGCTACAGCACAGGTATGTTTATAAGTACAACTAACAAAGGAGTTATCTATAGTCCATTATTTACAAACAGTTGAAAAAAATTCCTACATAAAACAAACAGTGAAATCTTTCACTGTAGCCTCTGGGTGGTGTGGAGCGAGAGCAGTTATTCCTAGGTGTCTTTCTCTAGAGATGCATGATGCATGAGATTAATCCAATTGGTTCCAACATTGTATGGATCTGTTGTGCTAGCAAACATGATCAACGATAATTAACTTATAGACAAGTGGTGATGAACACCGCATCTTAAGGCCTGTAAGTGACAGAAAGTGCATTTTTCTCTAGTCTTTACAGAAGTTGTGATGAAAGAAATGATCTATTCTGATACATACTGAAGAATGCCATAGAGCAATTTGGGATAGGGAAGATAGTCAACAGAACATGCTGAATGAGCGTAAATGAAGGATTCTCTGTAGAAGCTAAAGGATTTTAACTTTATCTTCAAAGCAATGAAGGATTTTCGACAAGCGAGTGTTGGGATCTGATGTGTTTATTGAGGCACTTCCTTTGGCATCTGAATAGAGAATGGATTAAAATGGATGCAGCTGAAGTTGGGGAAGCTGTTTTCTCTCAGGTATAAGATAATGAAGATCGGATCTAGGACAGATTAATAGGCATATAGAAGAAGTGATGGATTTGAGAATCATTTATGAGAAAAATATGTCAGAGCTTGTTAATTGAATGTGGGAGAGGAAGACTCTTCTGACTCAGTTTGCTGGAATGGGTGACTGGATAGATTTATTTTTTTATGCACTGAGTTAGGCAATTAAGAGAGAGAGGTATTTTGGGAAGATGATGCATTCAGTTATTCATGGATTTTGTTTCTTTTAAAACACACGTAATTTTGGAGAGGAAACTCATTAAGCTTTGTAGCTATTTAAAGCTGGTAATATTGGGGGCTGCCTGGGTGGCTCAGTCAGTTAAGTGTCTGACATCAGCTCAGGTCGTGATCTCACAGTTCATGAGTTTGAGCCCCATGTCGGGTTCTGTGTCGTCAGCGCAGAGCCTGCTTCAGATCCTCTTTCCCCCGCTCTCTTTGCCCCTGCCCTGCTCATGCTGTCTCTCTCTCTCTCTCTCTCTCTCTCTCTCTCTCTCTCTCTCTCTCTCTCTCTCAAAATAAATAATAAACATAAAAAAAGCTGGTGATTTTGTTGCTTAGGGAGAAAGAAAGAAGAAGAGAAAGAGGAAGCTGGAGGTCTCATAGAGGACAAAACCACTTCACTGCTCTGTCTGGCTTGTCCTGACCTTTGTTCTCATACTTCTGAATCATCTGGGAAGCATGTGTTTGTTACTCTGCAGACTTTTGGCTCATCTTATTCTGAACTAAGAAACTGGGGAGGTCACTGTGGACAGATCCTGGTTGCTTAGTAAGTAAGTCAGGTGGCTGAGTAAGAGTCACTGCAAGTCTACACATAGGTATTTGGAAATCTACAATTTACTAGTTTGCTTGCATCTCCCAGCTGGAGACAAGGTGTCCTTAGGGCAGACATCTTCACTGTCGGAGGGTGTCAATATATAGAGAAGTCCTGAGTGGCCTCCCAGCTGCTCATTGTTCTAAGGTAGAGTCACTGAGTTTGTGGATCTGTAGAGGCCCCAGAACTCATGCAGGGCTGACCCTGTGTACCAACACAGTTACTTTTCTAGTGTAAAATATTTGCCTCTTCACCTTGAACTTACCTTGAGTTCAACATGGAGAAGGAGACTACTATAAGCAGTACTAGAAGAAGAACTTTTTATGCAAACAGCTTATACTTTCTTTCCCAATCTTAGATAGTTATGGTCAATGTACAGGACAACATTTATAGGTGCTTCATTTGCCTTTAGTATCTAATGTACAACTTCTTGAGAAGAGTGCTTTCTGTACTGTTCTAGCAGGACATCCCCACTGTGATCATAATATTGCCGCAGAGCTCCTGAGATATCTGTGTCCTGTACATTGAATTTGCCTTTTCTACGGGCTCAGTTGGCAACTCACCAGCAATCATGGAAAATACAAGAGCCAATTCACCTGTGTCTGGGGTAATGACAATTAATACCATCATCTGTTCTATCAGTGGTAGTCTAAAAATGGACTTTTTGACTTGCATTGAGAAAACTGAATGATATATGGTTATTATGGGTCTTATTTGAAACTTGAGGATCAAAGGGAAGCAAAATGGAAAAAAATCAGTTTAAAATAAAAGATAAGAGAATCATTGTTCAAAGCATTAATGAAAAAGCCATGAAGTTCCTCTCCATCCCAGGGAGAATTTCATGACATACCTAATCATATTACTTAGAGTCTTTATTATTTGATGCATAAATATTACAATCTAATTTCTAGTCACCATGCAAATATGCACTTATTATGTAAAACACACTTGCTACCAAAAATTCTTTGGGAGTAGATGTAATGAAATGGTATTTCAAAATCTTCACAAATTTCATCAGATTATGAAAAAAAGTTCACGCAAAAGATAATAACTTAGATTAATGTGACTCAAAATATTTTGAACTGTAATTTCCCCCCCTAGCACCTGGGAACTAACTACATGAATCTCTTCTTAAATGTCTCAGAACTTAAACACACAGTTTGGACAGATGGTCAGTCGAAAGTGTTTTTTTTTTTTTTTTTTGTAGGATTGTCCCATGAATAGTAATCTTTAAGAAAATGCTATTTTTCCTTAAAATATGCATAGCAGAGGCATCAGTTAATTGTATATATATCCCATTCT
Source organism: Suricata suricatta (assembly GCF_006229205.1). NCBI lineage: Eukaryota > Metazoa > Chordata > Mammalia > Carnivora > Herpestidae > Suricata > Suricata suricatta. Next base: position 60,205,189 of record NC_043700.1, read on the forward strand.
ACAATGTTCCAAAATGTTTAAATTTTCTTTCATATTAAGTCATAAAGCTAAAGAAGATGTTTCTGTAACTGAGATTCATCGTCGTTGTTGTGATTGTTGTTTTCTGCCCTTGGATTCTCCTGGAGAATGACAGAGTAAAAAAGGGAATCTTGAATGTTGTGAGTAGTAATCTTCATAATAATATCTCCGTACATTGTCTGTACCCAGTTCATTGTAGAGCACAGTCAATGAATAAAGAATAATTGTTTCAAGAACACTTGTCTGTTAGCATACTAAATGATAAAGGGCAACTTTTCTCTGGAGGCATATGCAGCATTTATAGTGCTTTTGGGGTGGTTCTACTTTTCCCCCCTGCAATTTAAATAAAAATGAATTCTAAGGCAAAGCCTTGTAAGGAGGAAAATGTTCTTAGTGGAAAGTTTGAGCACACGTTCTTAGAACAAGGTTTTCAAAATTGAGTCTGATTCAGGTTTTAATGTAGACCCACAAATTGCTAAATGGAGAAGACAAGAACCAATATTTATTTTCCAAACATCTCTAAACTCCGTGTGATAAATTATATTTTTTGTGTTTTTCCAATTATCTCAATTGATTTGTTCTCCACGTTTTCTTATGAAACTATATTTTTATTATTTTATATAATGATTTAAAATTTAGGAGCTATGAGGAGTAGCTTTCAGCAACTATATAATTTCTCTTAGAGCAAATTGTTATACACAGTAAGAGATTAAACACCATGAAATAATAACTATATTATCTAATGTTGTAAATAAATTTCACTTTTCTGATAAAGATAAAAGCCCATTTTCATAAACAGAATGATTTTAATGGTCTCTTGAATCATGTCCTTTATAAAAACGCTTTCTTCTCCTAGTTCAATAAAATTCAAATTCCATTTTTTCCTCATGATTTGGAAAATAATTTAAAAGAAGCATCATTTTGTGTATTTGTTTCTTTGAATAACAACAACAAAAAATGATTTAATGCGAAAGAGAGTTCCTGCTTTGCATGAGTGTAGGTTTACACATTGTTCTTGATAAGGGAGCTCTCAGGCATCAGGAAAAGAACAAGCAGTGCAATTGCCATTTCTGATTTACCAGTAAGTCATTAAACAAAGCATAGGGTTACTGCTACATGGTTTGTCCAGAAGTTCCTCACACATATCCAGTTGTCTGGTTGAGTTCCTTTTTTCTCCTTTAATATCTTCGGAAGTATTGTAAAATGTATCTTATTCTGTTGAACTTGATTCAATTCCAAAACTAGTTATTGGTCGGTTACTATTTTCTTAAACTGTGTTAAGCCTAGAATACAGGAATAGAACAGAAACACCTGAGTTGCCCCCGTCTGCAATGCATTCATAATTGTGTTGAGTGCAAGTCATATTTTATTAATTTGTACCAATCAATTTTATAGATTTGCCCACCACACAGCCACTTCTAAATTATAGTGCTTTTACACCCAGCTCCCTGCTTGGGAGGGCTGTGCAACATGTTCTGGATCCAGAGGTGAGCATTGGACCCACAGTATTCTATCTGTAGATAGCTACTCTTGAGGGGTCTACAAGAAGGCTCCTGCCAAAAGAGTGTTGTTCTGGACCCATTTCTAGAATGTATAGGGTAGAACAGGACAGGCATGTGCAGAGAAAAGCAGAGAACCATGATCCAAACATACATTCACACACAAGTGCCATGTGTGTGTGTGTGTGTGTGTGTGTGTGTATTAATGATTATAGTATATAAACGGTGAGAGAGTATGTGTACATGCACACACACACATAACACTGGTTATGAATTGATCAACACTTGGTAGTTTCCCAGAATTATAGAGCTAAAGAGGATTACTTTTGTTTTTGCTACAGACATTTATGTTAAAACCAACCTTCTTTAAAAATACCTAAGGGAATATATTGTATACCTAAGTCTAATATAACACTATATGTTAACTCTACTGGAATTAAAATAAATATCTAAGGCCAGTGATTCTAAAGTTTCTCTCCTGTTTTCATGTTTGTTTATTCTTGCTGCTTAATTTTTCTTTTGCTCCAAATGATGCTCTCTGTGCAGTACAGATTTTCATTATCTATTTATTATCTGTTTTGACTGACGATATTTTGTATAACTTCAAACTACCCCCTTCTTTTTCTCTGTTTCCTATCTGTATGATCATTTTATGAGATCATACATTTAAAAATATTTTTTGTATTTTGTTTTTTCTTAAGTGATAGCATTTGTAATCATCTTGCATAATTAGTTGAGCTTTTCTGCAGCTTGGGTAAGCAGAGAACTACACGGAGTGCGGAGTGAACTGATTTTCTAAGAAAATGATCATGCTTACAGATTAGCATCATCTTTAGTGAGTGTGATCTGAAATCAGTGCATTCTTCCAATGATATCATTATAATTCTTTTCTGATTTCTTTTGCTGGAATCCAGAAAAGAAAATAGGAGATAATTTATTCCCTACAGCTGTTTGTTTGGTTCAATATAAGTATAATCTCTAAGTTAATGTTTGCTGATATAGCTCATGTTCAATGCCAGGCTCTGATGAAATTTCAATACCCTTCTGTGAATTATGTTAAGTCATAAGTATCATTATGATTTTATTCTACCTAGAATTAAATATGCCATATTTAGGTTAGTGGCTTTTGAAAGGATGCTTGATCTAACTACTCTAAGTAGAGAGGCACATTTTCTAGCCCTGTCACTCCAGCTTTTCTCATACTTTGCTCTGTATTCATTAGTGTATAGTTACTCCATCTGGCAGATATAAAAGAGTCAGTGTAGCTATAAGACAACTTGAAGATTTGACATGTTTAGTAGGCTCAAGGGGCCAATAATGTGAGTGAAAACACATGATTTGAAAGCATTTACAGCACAATAGTTTTGAAGACTTGAACATTAAGCTCATATATTCTTCCTGAAAGGCGGCACATTCGGGAGTTACAACCATCTTCAATTTCTCAGTCTTGTTACGTTGCACGAGTTTCCTTATATTTTTATTTACTTTTGTTGTGCCTGTACTTTGCCTCCTAACTATAGCACCAACTTAAGAGCCTAAAGGGTTTCATAAATTAATCATACCTTTAGCATTTAGAAGTGTGATTAGACAGTCTCAATCCACAAACAGTATTTTTATTGTTGTTGTTGAACTGAATTTCTAGTTAAGGTCTTGACACCTCAAGTGACAAAAATGCAATGACATTGGATTCCAGCTTTCCCTGTCTTTTGCCCAAGGGATTGGGGATGGGAGGTAAGAGATAGTGAGACACGACAGAGGTTACACAGGGTTGGGAGGAGAGGGGCTCTGCTCTTCCCTGGCCGCAGATCTACCTGTCAACTGTCCACATGTCCATCACTTCATCTCAGCCTTAAAGAAGTAAACAGATTGGTACCATTTTTCCTCTTCCATCCCTGTGCTCAAAGCCTCTTCAGATGCATCACTTTTAGATACATCCAATTAATTTGGTTACTCCCCTTACTATGCTGGGCTGTAAGGAACTCTGTGAGGCTTTGCTTAGTAAGTCCCCGAGGGGCACAGTTCAGTTTTTCATTTTCTCTAGATTAGCAGTTATCTGAGAGTTTGGTCCTTCGTTAAGAAAGCCTAAAAACCTCTTACCTTGTGGGGTACGAGATGAGTTGTTGGTTGTGGGGAAGTCTAGTTCCTATTCCTTTTGGGTTCATTCAAATCTTTTAGATCTTTTGTATAAGCACGAGTTTTCCCTATTCTTCTAGGCCAAAGCACTTAAAAAGTTAGAAGGAAATAATTAAAGATTAGAGGGACATAATATAAGAAAATTGACAAAATATGTGTCACATCTCCACACACTACCCTTCTTCCCCAATTGAAAATTACTTAATGAGCAGATGTTGTTACAAATAATGATTAATTTATGGCATGTGGCTTACCTAACTTTTAATCAGTCTTTTTTACATAAGGGAATCAATTATTTTTCTCTTTTTATTTTATTTTTATAAACTTTCTGGATGTGCACCGACTTTTATTGGACATTCATTTATCTTTTAACCTCCACTGGCCATCTTAGTTTTAGGAGAAATAGTTTCTCCTTTGTCACAGCAAGTATAGATTATAATCTAAATTCCAGGAATATCAGAGAAGGGCCTGGGAGGTAATCTGAAATCAAGTGACTATTAATGATTTCCTGAAACAAAATAATCTTACTAGAGTGAGGAAGACATGTTTGAAGCCTAGTAGTGTACAAGAGAGAGATGAAGTTTAGCAATATCATCAAACAAGCCTTTACTCATTTCTGACCTTGGACCACTCACCTTTGCATTCTGGAATACAGTTTCTTCTCTACAAAAAGAAATTGGTTGATTTTAGTAGATAACTCCTCAAGATTTCGTAGAGTTCTCCAATTCTATTAAAAAGTAAAGAGTTTCAGCTGAAGAAAAATGCCTTGTTCTTTAAAAAATTTTAATGTTTTTACTTATTTTTGAGAGAGAGAGAGAGAGAGAGAGAGAGAGAGAGAGAGCGTGAGCAGGGGAGAGTCAGAGAGAGAAGGAATCACAGGATCTGAAGACACGCTCCAGGCTCTGAGCTAGCTCTCAGCACAGAGCCTGACGTGGGGCTCAAACCCATGAACCGTTAGATCATGAACTGAGCCAAAGTCGGAGGCTTAACTGACTGAGCCACCCAGGTGCCCTGCCTCATTCTTGATAAGATTAATTTACTGATTTTTTTCTTTAATGATTATTATCTTCCTGACATGTTATGGAAAAATGAACAAATCTGGAGACTACAATTCTTGAGAATAAATTTTTTGACAGTGATAAATTCTGGGAAATTAAAATTCTTGGTTATGTTTCTTTTCCTCTTTTAGTCACATCATTATTCCATATATAGTGATAGGAGCATGATTTTACTTTAGTATAACTTTGTGAATGAGACATATGTGCACTAGTAACAACTAGTAATAACATTTTAAAGGTTTAAGGCATTCTTAAATATTTGAAGTGAGTTTATTTTTAGTGTGCTGCAGTGTTTTTTGTATGTTTTAAAATTCTAGTTACATATGGAAAATATGTGAGAGTTTTCTTTATTAGTTCTTGGTTATTAAAATATTATATAAATACTTTAAATAAGATACTTTTATTTTCTATAAAATACCATTTCCCAATTTTTGAGGCAAAGATTACTCATGAAGGCATGGGATTTTAGAGTTGGAAGATATTTTATTCTCAACTTCCTCATTTTTTCATGCTGCTAATTATTAGCACCACTAGAACAGGACCCAGGGGTTCTGATTTCAAATGCAGTGATGTTCTGATTATATAATTCATTCTGGCCTTATTCCAGTTTTTTTCAACATCTGGTATTTTTCTATTGAAAATATTTTTTCCCTATTTTTGGGATGCCACTCCTACTTAGTCAGATTTGACCTAACTGGCCTTCATCCTGAGTCCACCACTCAACATGGTTAGTCTTTCTAGAATATTCTATCCTTTTCCTGAATAGCACTTAATCAAAATTTATAGTTCTATATCTGTATGTATGTAAAATTTATTTGGTCATTTTCTATCTTCCTAACTAGAGTGCAATCTATTTGAAGGTAGAGCTCCTGCTATACATTGTTTCTCAGTGCCTAGCACACTGAGATGATACTGCACCATAAATCTTCAATGAGTAAGTAAAGGTGGGAATTGATGAATGAAGGGGTTCACTATAATCACAGTAATGTATTCTGAGTTTTTACAAATGATGTTGGAAACTTAGACTATGTTTATAAATCTATTTGATGAAAACATTCAGATTCATCAAAACATTTAAAAATCTAAAAGCAACTTTTCTAAAAAAAAAAACTAAAAATAAATGGCTTATTTACCACATTTAGCTTTCTTCTTCCTACAGACAAAACATAACAAAACAAAAACATTCTGTGAACCCAGTACCATAGACAAAATCCTACTGTTCAAGGACATCTGTAAAACTGTGACATGTGGACATAATGGCTGCATCAAGAACACAACATTTTGATGTAGATATTTAAGTTATCAGGAAGGATTCAGAGGCTTTAGGATCACAGGTATTTTAATGGTGCATGGGGAAAATGACTTCTCTTGTCATATGCCTTGCCACAGCCCATTTCAGTACAAAGTATTTATGTTAGAGTAACTTAGCAGTTGAAAGCCAAACTAGGCAACCATTTGAGAATTTATATACATTCTCAGAAGTTAGTATTAAAGGACTGTGAGCCTGATCTGGCCGCTGCTGACTGGCCCCAAATAGTTCGAAAATGAGTGAAGGCATGGAGAGTGGAAGGATGGTACACAGAAGGGCCACACATGACTTCTCATTTATTTCAAAAGGCACTTGCTGTATATGAAAAAGCTCTTAGTGTGCTGAGTCAAACATCCTTTAAACTATTGGTTGGTTTTGCTTCTTTAGAATTTAATAGACTGTTGCTAGGGGCCTCACAGTTTGCATTTTCCACCTGCTGTAATTTGCTCTGTGTTCATGGATTATCTTCAGGGACATCTATCTATACTTGTCTCTTTCCCTTTGGTTATAGCTAATCATGTATCATTGTTTCTGGTATCTTTTCTTCAATCTCCTGTTTATGATCCTAATTGAAAGCTTCTGTACTATTTTGTGGCTTGCAATCTTCCAGTCTTTAGGGATTAATTCATAATTTGATTGTTTTCAAGAATGTGATTTAGAGGGAAATAGCTTGCAATAGTCTATTTGGTAAAGAATTGAATAGGATGCCAGCTTGATATCTTAAATGCCAGCAGTGGGTAGGGATAGGGGAGCTGTTACTCAGATTTACCAGGCACTCCGGGTATTCATTATCACAGTAAAGCCCATAGGAGTTATAACTTTCCTCTTTCTTAATAGTAGCTAAGAAGATAAAATTCCCTTCACTTTGTCTCTCCTGAATTTCATTTAAGATCCCAGACCTGAAATGTGTGTGTGCATGTGCCCGTGCATGTTGGTGGTAGAGATCGGAGGAACGGGGTAGGGGGAAGTGGGTAGGTGTGGCAGGGAGGGTATGCTAAAATGAAGTCAAGCCCCATTAGCTGTGTATTTAGTTAATAGCACCTGTTCCAAGGGGGTCCACAAACACTTGACAGGGCCTGACTTACAATTTCATGAAGAACGAAGGATGTAATTTGTTGAACACCTGTTCTGTTCTGTATCTGTGTCCAGGCACAATGAGAGGGAGTCTACACACAATCTCATTTATTTTTCATTTAATCCTCTGAGTTCATTTGTTTTAGCTGCCCTCTGCCTTGTAGATTGTGGAAATTATTCTTCTCACCACAGATACATTCTTCATTTCTTGGAAGAGAAATGTGCATTCTTATTTAAAAGATTGAGTTTCTTAAGGTTATTATACAGAAACAAATCATGAAGTTTGGCCACAAATGATAAAGCCAAGAGGGGTCTACCACGTTTCAGGGAGACATAGGGTGAGCTGGATACCAGAAAGTATGTGTGTTCACACACTGGGATGCTTTATTCTAGATTCGGGAGAAAGCATGGATCAACTCAAGTGGCAGATATAAAATTACCACAGTGTGGCCCTGTGGAATTAATAATGTCCAGCTACTCCCACTCCAGAAAGATAAAATTAGTGATTTTAAAGATTTCTTTCGGAAGCCTTATATTTGTAAACATGAAAATATTCTTGCAATTGTCTAACTGAACTTAAAAAAATTTTAATGTTTATTTATTTTTAAATTTTTAGTACTTATTTATGTTTGAGAGAGAGAGAGAGAGAGAGAGAGAGAGAGAGAGACCGAGTGTGAGTGGGGGAGGGGCAGAGAGAGAGAAAGAGACACCGAATCTTAAGCAGACTCCAGGCTCAGAGCTGTCAGCAAAGATCCCCATGTGGGGCTTGAACCCAGGGACCGCAAGATCATGACCTGAGCTGAACTTGGATGCTTAACTGACTGAGCCACCCAGGTGCCCCTGATTGAACTTTATCATTGTAAAGACAGGTTTCTTTCTTTCCTCAAGCCTTAACAGAGTGCTTAGAAATATTCTTTATATGAGAACTCATAAACATAAAAAAGTGTTTTTAGGACACCTCATCTTCATAAATGAAATTCTCTCCCTTTAAGGATTCACGGCACTAGGGTTAATAAAGATTTGCCATTTTTCAAAAAAGAGATTTGGAAAATTTCAATTGATTTTATGATTTTTAACTACAAAATTATAAAGTAATTTTAATTCAAGACATGTTAAAGTTCAGATATGCCATTTAAGAATTTTAATTGTGTTATTTTGGAACAGTGGAACAATGTGCTTGTGTAGGAAGTATTTAATGAATCAGATACAAAGGACAATAGCCCATAAGAGGCTCAATTTAGTGGAGTTCCCAGAGGGTCTTTTGTCAGCTCTTTAGAAAGTGGGAAGAGGCTTTTTCTATTATACAGTGCTCAGTCTAGGCATAAGCAGTGACAATTAAAAAAGTCGACCTATGGCTGCATTTGCCATTACTACTTTTCAAAAGAGCTGTATTAATTCTGAATGCTCCATCAGTTAAATGTGATGTGCTACTGTATATGTCAGAAGTATCTCCCTCCTACTCTAGAGAAAAAGAAATCCGTACTTCTCTTCTGGACTAATCTGTTCTCTGTCCCCCTTTCTCTTGCCTCCTATATTGTCTTAGCCCATCATTTGTCTTTTTTTTTTGTCTTATAATATCTTCTGTCCTTTCCCCTGACTTCATGCCATTCCTTTTGCAGTTTAGTTTTTCTTTCATACTTCATTTTGAGTCCTCTGTCGGAGTCCACTAAATTCATGAGCTCTACCAGACTTCAATCTTTCTAGAACTGTTTTTCCATCCACCTTGGGACATTTCATTCCTTTTGCCTTCTAGGAGATTGAACCTTTGGCTTATTTAATTGATTTCCCCCCCATTGGTTTTCTTCTTTGATTCTTTGTTTACTCACCCATTAAATATATGAACTCATTAAATTTCTGGCACTGGCCATTTTTATTGGCTCAGTATTCTCCCCTTGGGTGATTCTACCCATGACCAAGGCTTAGCTCTAGGTTTTGTTCTCCTCACTGTCTAAAGTCCACAGCTATTCCTATCCAGTTGCCTCAGCTCCAAAGGGAACTCTTTCTGTTGGATGGACTTTTCCACCTCTTTATTCTATAGAATTCAGCGTGGTTAGATCCAAATCTATCTTCTTATGATGACCTTACAATTATTCTGTATTTCTTGTAGCTTGATAGCTACTTTTTACACAAACTAGAGCATAAATAGGTAAGGTTCCCTTTCTTTTCCTTGTTTGTCAAATCCTAGTAATTACATCTTCAACATACTTCTCTTTTCCTTTCCTGCCTTTCATTTCTACCTCCATTTTCATAGGTTAGCCTCTTTGGTTCTTTAGCCCCTAATACCTTTTTCTCCCTTAGCATTTTCTCACATACTCATGGGAGTTCTTGCTCCTCTATGGAACTTAAATGCCTCTCATTTTCAACATATTAATGCTCAATTATGTGTTTGGGCATTTTATGATCTGGTCTTATTGTAATTTATAGTGTCCTTTTTTTTTTTCATGATAGCTCTCCAAAGACCTTTCCTAGGCAAATGAAACATGCTAGGTAGTTATGTTTGTGTGGTTTAACTTCTTGTTTTCTTGTCTTCTTTTTTCCCATCTCTTACATCTTTTTTATTCTTTAATGCTGAGTTTAAGTGCTACCTCTTTTTTGTCCCCACCCTGAATCAGACCAGCAAATTTTGCATGTATCTGTTGCATGAATGTACTTGTTACCTTCAAACTAGTATCACTGTTAATTTCATGCATGTCTTTTGCCACCAATATTGTAAAAATATTGTTTAAGAAGTGGACATTGTCCAGGGGACTGGGAGATCTCTAGAGAGGAGCTTTGGGGCATTGGGAAGTACTACAACTTTTGGAATTTCAGGTTATATTGAGACTTCCATGGATAGACGAGAAGACTAGGCATAGGTTTTAGGATTTATGGGTATATCAAAAGCTCATTATGGTCAGCAATAAACTCCCATAAGTATATACCAGTTGGCTTCAGTCAGCCAGGTGTGTAATTCATTGTAGGATGTATTGTTTTAGCCAGAGGATTGTGAAGGAAACCTTAGAGTGGCCACTAAAGCAAACTCTTAGCAATAATGCAAATGATAGTAATGATAATGATATATGGTGGGGGAAGGGAGGAAGACGAGGAGAAAGAGCCACTTGTGATTGAATTGAATGTCTAGTCTTTCAGAAGTCTTCTGATCCTAGAAGAGTGGGTGTAGATATCTCATATTTTGATTTTTATTTCTGTCATTCATAGGTTCCATGACTACAGATGGGCTTTATGTATTTTTTCTTCTATTGAACAGAATAAAATTTTGTCAGATAGGGAATTCTGTTGAAACTCAAAACACTTTAGCACTTTGAGCAAGTATACTTTGGGATTCGTTTTTAAGATATGATTTAAAGAATCTATAATCATATTTATCTTTGTTTCAGAAAACAGAATGCTGTAAAAGGCAAAATCATCTGTCTTTGTACTAGTGTCACTTCTCTTAAGTTCTTTTCCTCTGTAAGAATTGAAAATACATTGCATAGAGTCACAGCCCAGTCACCAAACAGCTCAGTTATTGACCTCAGAACATCATGGAAGATGGATAAGAATGATATTTGTGGTACTAGATTCTTTTCATCAGTTTCACCAAGTAGAAAAACTCTCCTCTGTAGGTCTAGGGTCTTATGCAGCCTTAGTTGGAATGCTTTGACTGAGCTTGTCAGATTTAATTCAGACCACAAAAATCCAATATCCTTAACCTTCAACAAATTGTGCCTTATGTGCTTTTGATTACTTGATTCCTTTTCCTTAAGCTAATACTTCATTTCAATAATCTTGGCAATTTCTAAATTTTCCTCTTATTATTTCAGGCCTGCTGCTTTCTGATGCAATAATTTCTTTCCATTATAGTATTTCTAAGATTTCCATTAACATGTCAAAGTTGTCAGGACTTTTGGTGCTAGGTGGTTTTTTTTCCCATCCATTAAAACATAGATTTTTAGAATTGTAGATAGTTAAGGGATTTGTCCTTGGAGGCTCTCTTAATGGAAGGAACATAGCTCTATGAAATGAAAATAATGCTGCTTCCTTGCACAAAGCCTAACACACCGTGGGCACTCATTATTTGTTGGATGAATGCATGCTTCCTATCTGTTTTTTAAATGATAATGTTGAGCAGGTATTTGATGAGGATGTATATGTCAGGAAGAATATGTTGTGGATAGTATGAGTGCATACTTTAACATGTATTGTGTTTAAAACATCAAGATTTTTAAAGAAAATACACTTGAAACACATTTGTTTTTCTGTGCCTTATTTTACTTAGACCCTTTTATCCTGAAAAAGTATCCTTTTATTCTATAGAGTGCACCGACATGTAAGTGAATTATCTTCCGTCACTTACCTCCCTCCAACCGTAGCAGAGTATCCCTCTTTGCTCCAATTTTTGTGTTAGTTTAACCTGGAGAATGTTAAAGTATACCGTTTTTCTAGAGATACTCTCAGAAAAGCAAGTCTTTGCTGTAACCAGGGTGCCATTTGTCCACAGAAGCAATACTATATTGCCCATAACCTTCAAGAGCTAGAATCTTTGTAAGCATCCTAAAAGAAATACCTGTTTTAAGCTCTGATGGGTGTTTGGTGTGCCTCTGTAGAAAACAAACTTGAGAGGCCTTTTGAGAGACGGACCCATAATGTTTAAGGGTTAACTGTAAATCCACGTGCAGGTATTGTACCACATCTGATCATTTGAAGCAGAATACAAAAATTAAAAAAAATATATATATATACACATATATATACACACACACACACACACAAGGAAATTGTGTCCATTCTGGGCTGTAAATCAGGGGGTAATGTGTTACTGCCAATGTGTATTCACTGCTCAGACTTTGATAAAAAGTATCTGTTATGGGAAGATTTCAGAGTTCCTAGGGTTTTGTTTTATTTTAACCTGTACTCAGAAAGGAAGTGCTACTTCAAACTAATTAATCTGTTTAATATATTCGTCCTCTCTTTGCAACATAAACCAATTTTGGAGGGGCTTTTACTTTTTATCTGTTTATATTTAGCATTTTAAGTTACTGCTATATACTGTTCCATATTTGAATTTGCTATAAAAATACTACTTGGTAGTGGGTGGTTCATAAAGAAAAAAATGCATTAATGCTGACATATCCAAGTGCTTTCACTTATAAGACTAAAAATTGTTAATATGCTTGGAGTCTTTTTTAACCCTAAAATCTTATATTTTTACCCCTTTTTTTGGCACTGTATTAATATATTTTATTAGATTAGATGTGGATTAAGATCTGTCTTGCAAGGTTATCAGAATTCAAAACTTTTAAAGCCTCGAATTCAGGAGTATTGTGTATCTATCTATTTAATATTTAAGTTAGCGTGTTTTAGGTAAATTGAGTCACATGCTTTCTACCTTTATGGCTTCCCCACTAATGTCTTTTTAATATTCTTTTTAATTTGGAATAGTTTTAAATTTAGATTTATAGAGAATTTGCAATGGATAGCATAGGCAATTCCTATTCACTTGCTATACATTTTTCCAGTTTTTAATATCTTACATCATCATGGTAAATTTATTGAAACAAAAAGAATCTTTAGTTTTTAACTGCATTACTATTACCTAAGTTCCAGAGTTTGTTCAGATTTCACTGTTTTTTCCACTAGTGTCTCCTTTCTATTCCATGATCCCTTACAAGGTACTGTGTTGTGTTTAGTCATTGTGTCTCTTCTGGTTTGGGACAGTTTCTCAATCTTGTTTTTCATGATCTTAACAGTTTTGATGAGAACTAATCAGCTATTTAGAGAATGCCTTTCCATGTGGATTTATCTTATTTTTTCTCATGGAAGACTAGGAGGAACACTAGCGAGGTGAGGGTCCTTCTCACCTCACATCACCTCACCTCACATCACAGGACATTCTATCAATGTGACTTCTCACTGGGCGCATTAATGTTGATAACCTGGAAAGGGGGGTGTCCCCTAGGTTTCTGCAGTGTAAAGTTGCCTTTTCCTGCCTTCATGTATTCTTTTCTTTGGAAGTAGGTTATTAAGTTCAGCTGACACTCAAGGCTGCCTCCCCAGTTTTAATTACCTATGGAGAAAATTGCCATATTGTTGGCATTGAAAAGAATTTTAATAATCCCTACCATTTCTTGTATGCTTTCTTTATTCAACCTGCTGTGCTAAACATTATGTATCAATTGTTTCCCTACATACTACAGACCTTTAAGATGGAGGTTATAATTTCATTAAAACTTTTTAAAAATGTTTTAATTTATTTTTGAGATAGAGTGAGAGAGTGTGAGCAGGAAAGGGGCAGAGAGAGAGAGAGAGAGGAAGACACAGGATCCAAAGCAGGCTCCAGGCTCTAAGCTGTCAGCACTGAGCCCAGTGCGGGGCCGAAGTCGGACACTTAACCGACTGAGCCACCCAGGCACCCCAGTTCCTATTTCATTGTATAGATGTGGGAACTACAGTCCGAGATTAAGCAATTTTACGAGGTCCTAGAGAGCAAGGGCATGAACCAAGGTTTGCTGGGTGGTATAGCACTTGCTTTTCACTACTAATCTGTGCTGCCTTCTTGATAGACATGCCAAACTTTGCCAAATATGGCCACAGAAAATTTTCACATACTCTTTCTTCTGGCTTTTTCATTCAATTTCAATTTTAAAAAAGCATGTTTGGAGAGAACAAACTTGTGATTATCAGAGGGGTGGTAGGTGGGGGTATGGGTGAAAAAGGTAAAGGGGATTAAAAGGACATTTATCATGATGAGCCCTGAGTAATGTATAAAATTGTTGAATCCTATTGCACACCTGAAACTACTGTAACACTGTACATTAATTATATTGGAATTAAAAAATAAAATTTAGGAGAGCCTGAGAAAAAATAAAATGGTTTAAAATCCATGTTTGGGGCAACTATTTTTATACTAAACTGTATATGTAACTTGAAACTTCACCTTTTCTACATATTGTATTTTCATGACGAGCTCTGCAATCATATGTATAAAGTAGATGTGGCATTGGAATATGAGAGTGAGTGCATGCAAGTGCGTAGATATTAAATTAAAGATGGTGAAGCTCTTCTACAATTAAAGCTTCCTTGACCATTTAATATTTGTGTGTGTGTTAAAAAAAATCAACAGCAGTGACAGATGTAGAAGAAATGTGACCTGTCTTCACAAAGCCATTGATCCCTGGCTTGTTGGGGAAGCTTAAGCATTACTGAGTTTGTGACACTGATATTGGACTGTAAAAAATCTAGTGTCATTCATTAATCATGTCTTAAGTTAAAGTGAAATTATTTTTTATCTGAGAATTTCAAAATGTTTCTTGAGACGATTATAGTTTAATTATACAGAAACAAAGCTGGGGTTTTCTGTTTAAGAGATTCCTACTTTGAAATGCCAGACAGATTTCTCTCTCTTAATTGATGTTACGTGTATGTGTATGTTATGGTTGTTTTGCTTTAAGATACATCCTTAATTCCCATTCGCTCCACATAACAATTATATTTATCCAATCAATTGCCAAGTGCTATTGATTGTAGTTAACACCCAATGTGCTCTCCATCTCCTACCCCTTTTGCATTAGTTTAGGTCATCTTTCCCCACTTCTTTAACGAATGTGCTAGCTCGCCACCTGGTCTTTCTACTTCTGTTCTTTCTCTTTTCTTGTCTCTTATACCTTGTTTATGTGACATTTCTTCTTAAATATTTCAGTGCCTCCCACATATACAAAATTGATTTTCTAAGATATATGCGCAAATTGCTTACAGACTTTAAACCTCTCTACTTGTTCTGCCTCATTGTAGCAGGTGCTCTTGTGGATTCTTATACTCCCATGATGTTGAATCTAGTGTAGTTCAAACAAAACCTTGGTATTTTATTCTTTCATGACTTTTCCCATACTAGTTTCTTGTGGGAAATGGTTTTTAGTGTTCTCTATGATCCTAATAGGCATTTAAGCTGTTGTATTTATACTCTGTTGTAATTATTTGTCATCCTTCCCTACTGATTTATAAGTATCCTGAGGTCAGGAAGGATTCTTAAAATATTTTATTTGCATTTATAGTTTCTATGACAGTAAGGTGCATATCAAGTAGAAGTTCAATAAATATTGAAGTGAATTGAAGTTTATAATATGTGCAATAGGTTTATCTTAATTGCTTTTGTGAAACTGCAAAAAAATGTTCTTGATTTGAGAAAACATCATAGAGAAGACAGGAGCTAAAAGGGATTGTAAAGGAGAGGAATAAAGATTCAGAAGACCTTAGGAACCAGGTGGTTTATGTGGCATGTGTCATCTAGAGTCAGGACAGCAAATAGGTTTTATTTGTTGTATGGACTCTAGGCAGTTGGTTGTGGCTGTAGCCATGTGTGAGAAGAATGGTTAGGCTCTAGCAGAATTCAGAAGTAAAGAAACGGGCACATGGCTACCTCAAATGGTAGAGCATGTGACTCTTGATCTTGGAGTTGTGAGTTTGAGTACCACGTTAGGTGTAGAGATTACTTAAAACCTTTTAAAAAACAGATGAAAAAGAGATACAACAGACCTGTAATTCTTCTAGGGTCAAAGAAGGAAAGATTGGGGAGCACTGAGCCTTGAGTTTGCTGAGCTGCATCTGGAGCAGTGGTTCTCAGCAATTTGGATGTTGAACATGCATTCATTTACATGGGAGTATTGTTTGGATTGAAACATAAGTAAGATTGTTTTCAAGTCATTCAGTTTCCTGTTCCCTAGATTTTTCACAATTGATAACGCAGAGTTTTGTGATGCTCAGGTAGAAAATTGCTGGTCCTCAGCAGTGACATCCAACCACTGGGCTTTAGATTCTTGGGGAGCAGAAAGGGGACCCTCAAGTCTATACATGTAACAAACATATTTATAAGAAAGGTCATTCCATTGAATGTACTAGTAATTTTAAAGTGTATATACCAGTTATTGTGATTCTTAATAAAACTTTATCTAAATATTTTATTAATGTATAGTAGCTGTTTGTCATTATGGGTGTTCTTAATTCGTGAACACTAAAATACCATTACTGTCATATAGGAACACATTATATTTGTCATATTCAAATAGTTTCTTATACTCAGACAGTGGGTATCATTAGTTAAGACAAGAAGGCAGAGGCCAGATTTGACTTTCATAGATGTTAATAAAGAACAGTGACAGGAAGGGGCACCTGGGTGGCTCAGCTGGTTGGGCGTCCGACTTTGCTCAGGCCATGATCTCATGGTCTGTGAGTTGAAGCTCTGTGTCAAGCTCTATGCTAACAGCTCAGAGCCTGGAGCCTTCTTTGGATTCTGTGTGTGTGTCTCTGCTCCCCGCCCCTCCCTCCCTCCCCCTTTTGAAAATAAACGAAAAAAGGAGAACAGAGACATGAAGGTCAAATGATTGATTAGGAGAAAGAATTAGTTATATATTATCTTGAGTTGTATAAGACTAGACTAGAAGATTTTTAGGGAGGGGTGACATTGATATACCAACATGAAGGAATGATAGTTGGCCAAATGAGATTTAAATGATTACAAAACATACACGTTCCTGATGTTATTGTCTTAAAAATAGTGATTGAAAAAAGTCAGTTATGAGGACTAAGGCAAATTCATGGCCACTGGTTTTCACTGATTCTAAGATGCACATATTTTACACATCTTTAACATTTCTGAAGTTAATATGCAACTTACAGTTGCTGTCGTCAGTTGGTGATTGAGATACAGTTTTTATTGCCTTTTCATGAACAGACTTAGTTGTCATATAGGAATGATAATACAACTATAGCATCTTAGCTCGGTAAATGACCCATGTGACAGTTGTTCAAGGGGGAATATGATTCCTATGTATTATCCAAAAACTGTTTATTGGCATCTGCTGATAAGATCAACAGAACATCAGCATTAATATCTGCAGCGTGGGTATAAAAAGCTTGGAGACAATCCTAGAATTCTTCTAAGAAGTACCACAATTGCACTGTTAGGTATTTATAAAGGATACAAAACTGCAGATTCGAAGGGGCACATGAATCCCAATGTTTATAGTAGCACTGTAGACAATAATCAAATTATGGAAAGAACACAAATGTGCATTGATTGGTGATGAAGAAAATGAAATTTTGCCATTTGTAACAACATGGCTGGAAATAGAGTGTAGTTTGCTAACTACAATAAGCAAGTCAGAAAGATAAATACTTTATGATTTCACTTATATGTGGGATTTAAGAAACACAACAAATGAACATAGGGAAAAGCAAGGAAAAATAAGATAGAAACAGAGAAGGAGGCAAACCATAAGAGACTCTCAAATGCAGAGAAGAAATTGAGGGTTGCTGAACGGGCAGTGTGTGTGGGGATGGGCTAAATTTGTGACGGGCATTAAGGAGGGCACTTGTTGGGATGAGTACTGGGTGTTATATGGAAGTGATATATCACTGGGTTTTACTCCTGAAAGCAATACCACACTGTATGTTAACTGAGTTGAATTTCAGTAAAAAAATACTACTTCACCAGTACCTGGTGGCATAGAGAATAATTCTGTGTGAAAAAGAAAAATAAACATTGATTACTTTGAATGGTAAAATGTTTCACAGAAATTTGACTCAATATGAAAAAATTTAGAAATGACTCTTAAGCAGTTATTTTGCGTGTATTTTTCAACAGGAGTTAGAAAGAAATCTAAAAGAAGTCTATAAGAGTCCTTTCAACAAGTATTAAAATAAATGTTATAAGTGATAAGAAATTAAAGTGTCAGAGATTTAAATAGCAGATGCAGGTTTTTTACTTCCTTAATAGTATATAAAATAGTGGGATATTTAGTTGATTGCAGCTTAAGTTAAATAAAATATGGAAAATCTCTACTAGTTGGCAAAACAGTAACCAGAAATCACTGTTAATTTGTACTTTGGCACAATCTGTAAGACAGTATCAATGACATTTGTTGAGAGAATGAGTGAATGAATGATAGTAGGAATAAATAACATTAAAATATCTTAAATAATTAATACATCTAAAACATCTCAATAATGATAATTATATATCATTGCATTTAAAATGGTAACCTAGACATCACTCTCTATAAATCAGATTATTTTGTTGCCAAAACAGTGATTCTTTGAGCATAAGCTTAAAGATTTATTACATTTATATTCAAAGCACTAGAAATGACATGTAATAAATGATTTTAGTTATATGTAATTGAAAATCTATTTACATTAGATCTTCTCCAAAACAGCCTTTCTTTTCTATTACTGCAATCCAAATTTACTTGTATGATCAATAACTTTGTTTTATAGTGTTGGGTTATAAAATTGGAATGGAAAAATTACAATCATTCACAACTTAATTCATAAGCTTTTAAAAGTTGTCATCTGATGGCATATTTTGTCATTAGTAGAGCTTGGGTTCTCTGGGTCCTTAACCACATTTTCTGGGCTACAGAGTATTTTTTAAGCTTCAGTTTAAAAATAAAGATAAACAATTATAATACTATAGATAATCATATTTTTAAAAATGCTTACAAAAATGCATAAAGTCAGAAACATTAATACATGGAAATATATTTTAAATGAGATACTAGTGACATATTTGTAACTGAAGTCATTTGGATCCGTTCTTCTTTTTCCTTATTTGAAAAACGTAGCTTTTTAGAAGCTAGATAGAAATAGATTTGAAGGATAATTTTTCATGATCATTCTTTTATAGACTACTCTATGACAATTTGAGATAGTATAAAATCAAATCTTAGCTTTCAAATTATTTCTTGAATATGAACTATGAGTACTTTTCAAATTATTTTCATTATCTGATAGCATTTTCCTCTTTAAATTATATGATTAAATATTCATTTATGCATTTTATTTGTAAACCACATAACTGAAATTCTCATTTAATGTATTATTGGCAAAAATTAAGCAAGTAAATAAAAATACTCTTTCTTCTCCTGTTGGGGAAGGATGGGGGAGTTTTTGGGTTCTTAATTTCTTCTGAAACAGTCTTTCTTTTCTTTAGTCATGGTTCTAATTTAATGACATCACAAGAATTTTAAATGGGGAGGATCAGGTTTTAAATTTTCAGAATGATTATGACTTTTGCAAACATTTAGTTAGTAAACCTCAAGAATGCATATAATGTTCTTGTAATGCAACATTTTTGTTTCAATTGATGAAATTTCAAATAATATAAGAAATAAGGGGTAGAGTAAACCTTCATGATTTTTTAATATAATTATAGAGACATCATAATTCACCCACTCATCAGGCTTGTACTGAGTGACTGGCAAGCCCTAAGGATAAGTCAAAGTATGGAGAGTGCAAATGAATAAGATAAAGCTTCGACTTGAAAGAGTGCATTTGTTGGTGGGAAATGTATGCAAATAATGTGTGAATGCTATTATAGCACTATATATGAGGTGCTTCAAGGTAGGGAAATGTATGTGTGGTGAAGGATTTAAGAACAGTTTTAGAGAGATGTGAAATAAGAGAAGACCTAAAGGAATTCCATGAAGATATGGAATTACTAAGAAACAGCAGGTCATTTGTTATGGCTCAAGTATAGCCGGCAGTGGTAGGAGATGAGGCCAGGAAAATAGGCGGGGATTAGAGGATAAAGAGCTGATTAGTTTGATCTTTATATTTATAGTGATGATAAACCACTGAAGTATATAATATATCGTATGATCTGATCCAAGTTTTAAAGGCCTTTATAAAAGCAGTATTGAAGATGGAATAGTAGAGAGTGATTAGAGGCACAAAGTCTTATAACCTATGAATTCTGATCAAATGTGAGGTAAGGGAGACTGGCCAATATTGACTCTGTTGTTGCTTCCGTCAGGAGAATGGTGGCTTGAACAAGAAAGTCTGTTTTCTTCTTTTTATTAACTTTTTAAAGTTAATTTATTTTGAGAGTGCATGCAAGCATGTGCATGCAAGTGAGTGGGGGAGGGGTAGAGAGTAAGAGAGAGGGAGAATCCCAAAAAGGTTCCACACTGTCAGTACAGAGCCTGATTCGGGGCTCCCTCTCACAAACCATGAGATCATGACCTGAGTTGAAATCAAGAGTCTGCCCCTTACCCAACTGAGCCACTCAGGCTCCCAAAAATCCTTTTTCTTTAAGAACTCTTAGTAGATCACTAACTTCCCACCTTCTACAACAATGCATTGTTCTCCTAGTTTTGTTTATTTGTCTCTGTCTTTTCTTTTAGTTCAGGATGGGCTGGTTTGGGGTGGGACAACTAATCAAGCTCTGAAGTCAGCAATGGCGTGGTGTTGGGGTGGGGTGGGGTATGCCACGTGGATGAGAACAGTTGGATAGAACTGCTGGCTTGAATCTTTTACCAAGCAAAGTTGGACTTGATTCTTTAACTGAGCAAGGTTGTAGGACGGGCTTTGTAGTTGCCTAGATTCTCTGGCCAGGCTTACTAGATGGTTGGGGCTGGGTACTATATTTGGTAGTAGATGGGTCTATGAATTAACCTGACTCTAATCCTAACCCTAAACTTAACCATAAAAAGCTTCTACACCACAAAAGAAACCATCAACAAAGTGAAAAGACAACATACAGAAAGGGAAAAAAATATTTTTAAACCATGTACCCGATAAGGGATTAATACCCAGAATACATAAAGAATTTGTATGATTCATTAGGAACCCCTCCTCCTGCAACACAGGCCAAATAAAAACTTAGAAAATGGAGGGGCATCTAGTAGTTCAGTTGGTTAAATGTTCAACTTTGGCTCAGGTCATGATCTCATGGTTCGTGAATTAGAGCCCCATATCGGGTTCCGTACTCAGTGCACAACCTGATTGGGATCCTCTGGGCTCTTCTCTCTGCCCCTCCTCTGCTAATGCTTTCTCTTTCTCAAGAATAAACAAACATTTAAAGTAACACTGAGTCTTGAGTTTGGCTCAGGTCATGATCTCATGATTCGTGGATTTGAGCCCTGCGTAGGGCTCCGCCTTAACAACATGAAGCCCAGTAGGAAGTCTGTCTGTCTGTCTGTCTGTCTGTCTGTCTGTCTGTCTCTCTCTAATTTTCATTCTCTCTTTCTGTCTCATTCCCTCTCCTGGACCTGAATAGACAATTTTCCAATTAAGATACATGAATGGCCAATAGGTACGTGAAAAGATGCTCAGTATCACTGATCATTAGGAAAACACAAACTACAGATTAAATTCACAATGAGATGTCAGCTTGTACCTGTTAGATTGGCCATGATCAAAAAAGAGATAATAAATGCTGTCATGGATGTGTAGGAAAGAGAACTTTTATGCCCTGCTGGTGGAATTGTAAATTGTTGCAGCCCCTATAGAAGACAATGTGGAGGTTCCTCATAAAATTGAAAATAGACCTACCATACGACCCAGCAGTGCTACTTCTGGGAATATATACAAAGGAAGTGGAAACATTAGCTTAAAGATATACCTGCACACAGGCATTCACAGAAGCATTATTTACAATAGCTAAGACATGGAATTACCGTTCCTGGATTGGTGAATGGGTAAAGAAGTTGTGGCATCTAAGTAAAATGGAATATTATTCAGCTATAAAAAGTGAGGCAATCCTCCCATTTGCAGCAACATGGATGGGCCTTGAAGGTATTATACTAAGTGAAATAAGTCTGACAGAGAAAGATAAATTCTGTACGATCTTACTTACATGTGGAATCTAAAACAAACAAAACAAGACAAACCAAACTCATAGAAAAAGAGATAACCCTTGTGGTTACCAGAGGCAGAGGATGAGGGGAGGGGAAATTGGAGACAGATGGTCAAATTAAACTTCCAGTTTCAGAGAAATAGGTACTAGAGATGTAATGTACAATATGATGACTATAATACACACTGCTGTATGATCTATAGAAAGGTTGTTAAGAGAGTAAATTCTATGAGTTCTCATCAAAAGGAGAATTTTTTTCCTTTTTCTCTTTTTCTTTTTTCACTATTTTCTTTTTATTATGTCTGCATAAGAAGATGGATGTTAACTGAAACTATTGTGGTAATCATTTCACAAGTATATAAATCAAACCATCATGCTGTATGCCTTAAATTTGTACTGTAAGGTACATGAATTATTTCTCAGTAAAACTGGAAAAATGTGAAAAGCAAAACTTAAGACTTTCAGAAGGAAAAAATAGAATGGATGTCACTTATTGTTCATTCATCATTAGACTCCATTGTACTCTATACAGCCCCAGTTACCAGTGTTTGCTTTATAATGAACATAGATATTCATCCAACTAGAAGATATCTGTGGTAAACAGTGAGGACCTCAACTTAATTAGGGTAAGTTGAAACTTACAAAATTCTTAAAAAGAAAAAAAAACCCAGAGTATAGCAAATATAAAACAAACACACACACACAAAATCCAAAAATCCAAAACCTCATAAAACCACACAAAACCCCCCATGATACCCCAAACCTAACCAACAAAAATGCCAAAAGACAAAAAAATTTAACAATTCAGAAAATATTTTATCTGGAACATTCCAAATCTCAAGCATTCGAGATTTAAGTACATTTTGCCTATCTAATTCTAGCAAATTGTAATACAACAATTTTATTAGGCAACGAATGAACAAAAATTTGTAGTAATAGTATTTGCTTACAGGTTTTCTTTAGTGGAAATCTGGTATATATTTCAATGACAGTTATAAATGTTACATGGTTTCTGAGAAAGTAAAGGTTGAAAATCCTCACATATGTCTTGAGTCTTTCTCTAAGATTTCAAAGGCACTTCTTTCATGAATAGAGCAGGTCTCTAGAATAATGTATTGAAAGATGAAAATTGGCTGGTGCCAGGGGAACCAGGGGGAGAGAATCATTATGATTGTTGGACCAGAGGGAAATATCTTTTTTATTTATTATCTTTTACTGTGACATTTCGTCTGGCTTCATAACTTTATCTTTTAAATCTCTCAAAATTTTATTTTTGTAATTTTTTTAAATGTTAATTTTTTTTTTATTTTTGAGAGAGAGAGACAGAGAGACAGAGAGAGAGACAGAGAGAGACAGCATAAAATAGGGGAGAGTCAGAGAGAGAGGGAGGCTCAGAATCCAAAGACAGGCACCAGGTTCTGAGCTAGCTGTCAGCACAGCCTGAGGCAGGGCTCGAACCCATGAACCGTGAGATCCTGACCTGAGCCAAAGCCGGATGCTCAACTGACTGAGCCACACAGGCATCCCTCAAAATTTTCTTTAATTCTACTTTCACATCTAGGAATTCTCATTCTGCTTATTTTTTTAAATTTCTTGCTCACATAGCTACTCCTTTTCTGATAATGGAACAATAGTCTAATCTCCATCATTACAAAGATGGCTTTGTGATCCACATAGGTATCACTTAAAGCCCGGGACACCATTCGCTTTTCTTTTTCATTTTATTTCTTGGCATTAATTCCAATGGAGTCTCTTTTCCAACACCCACTAAAAATCCTTGTTTTAACAAAATCACAAGTCTGAATTTTAATCTATTGTTAAGTACTCTTGTAGTTCAGGCTCTTGTGGTAAGATATTTTGTATCTATCTTTCTTTGTCCTTTCCATGGTAACATTGGCTGCTTCTAAAGTCCTTGAAGACTCAGTCTTCACCAGTGAGACTCTAACCTTGTGAATCTGCAGCCCAGGATTTTCAACCATAAGGATCATGGATTTAATCTTTGCCTGTGACATTTCTGTTTCCTTCCTACACCCACACAACATTTCTTTTTTAGATACTCATAAGCTTCCCCTAGCAGCCTTAGTTAAAATTGTATCTTTGTGTTTCTGGGCCAGTTTATATTAATAGTTGTAGAATTCATTTCAGTGTGCTGATTTTTTGCTTCTCTGAGAAATGTATCACTATCTATTACACTATTTATTACAAAACTAATGGTTTTGTAAGCAAATTTCTAAGAAATTTTGTTTCTACCTGCAATATCTTATGTAATGCAGTCAACAGTGAACTGTTGTCAAATGAACTTCTGAAATATTTTGTGAAGACAAAGATATTAGATTACTTTTCATGTCATGCCAATCACTGGTTCCACCAAAATGATGAAAACGTTATTTTTCTTTTGTACATTCTTAAGAGATATTGTGAAGATCTCAAAGTTTGACTAAAGTATTACTTCTTATTTAAATCCTAGTAAAGCTGCCTACAAGATAATCAGGAAGAGTGATGTAGTGTCAGTGACTTTTAAAAATTTGACTGACTGACTCTAAGGAATGCCTTGGAGTATATTCTTTTAATCAAGATGTCCAGTGACATCTTCACTGCTTTGATTTTGAGAAGTTTGTTACAATATGACAACTTGGTCTTAAACTGAATTGTTCATTTATCCTGGAGTCTGTCCTTTGGTGTGACAGGCAAGAAATAGTAAAAAATGATGACAGGTAGTCCTTGATTATTTGCCCTTAAAATGAGTTCATTTTCAATGAGGATGAGTTGTTTTCTCTTGTTTCCCCTCCCATGAAATCCCTGCTTATTGACGATGGACTTTGAAGAACCCTTGAACTGAGGGAAAAATGACCTTTAATGAAGGTTCATTCATTTTGTGTTATATATACACAACACATCACATGCACATGCATACACATGTATTATATAAGCACACACAAATAATACATCGAATCATCTAGCGTATATTTCTAAGCTCTTTAAGGAAGGATTATCATTTGTGGTAGTGATTGATAATAGAAAAAATAATATACATTTCAGTGATAGTTGGATCTCATTTTTTAATAATACAGTAATGGTCACACAGAGGGGGAAACGTTTTACTTTGTGTTTTAGTGTGATGTCATCATATACTGATTTCTTGTGTAGCATTCAAGATAAAATACATGGTGTCCTGTTAAATTCAAATTGAGATAAGCAGGGAATAAAGTTTTAGATTAATGTATTTGAAACATGTTTATACCACCCCTGTTAATCTGAAACTCCCATAACTGGGTATCTGAATCCAGAGTTGAACCACAGCCCACCTAACTCTAATTGATGACTATATGGCTTATTGCTACTTAGGAGAATAATGTTACAAGGATTATGATGAAATTCCACAGTTGGAAGGGGAAGAGAGAGCAAAAATATAATCATAGAAGAGTTTACATAAATTGCAGAAAGCTTGCATACTTTGTATTTTCCAGGTATTCAGTGCTTTAATTTTATCATGTATTGGCTCTTTCAAAATATTAAATTCACAGGTGACCTTATCCACATGTGTGAACTCATAAAGCCTATATGTTCATTTTATGGGATGAATTCTCTTTAGCTGTTTGTTTATGTACGTTTCAGGTGTACATCTGTCTACATTACAAAGTGATCACCACCACAGCTCTTGTTGTCATCTGACTCTGCGTAGTTGACCTTTTTCACACATTTGTTCACCGACAACCCATTTTCCTCCAGTAGCCACTAAGTCTGAGTTTGTTTTTGTTTTATTTTGTTCATTTGTTTTGTTCTTTTAGACCTCATATGTGAGTAAAATCATGCAGTATTTGTCTTTCTCTGTCGGACTTATTTTGGTTAGCATAATACTCTTAAGATTTATGCATGTTTTCGAAAATGGCAAGATTTCATTCATACCGGTGGGTGAATAGTATTCCATTATAGAGGCACACATCTTTTTGATCCATTCATTTAATAGTCATTTAGGTTGTTTCCATATATTGGCTATTGTAAATAATACCACAATGAACATAAAGGTGCATATATTTTTTTGAATTAATGTTTTCATTGTCTTCAGATAAATACTCAGAATATGGTAGTTTTAGTCTTAATTTTTTGAGGAATCTCCATACTGTTTCCCATAGTGAGTGTACCAGTTTACAATCCCACCAATAGTGTATGAGGGTACCTTTGCTCCAGATCCTCTCCAAAATGTGCTATTTCTTTTTGATTCTGGCCATTCTAGCAGGTTTTGGGTGATTTCTCACTTTGGTTTCAATTTGCATTTCCTTAACAGTGAGGTTGAACATCTTTTCATGTGTCTGTTGACCATGTATATGTCTTTTCTATTGCCTATGTTTTCTTCTCAGAATTTTATAAATTCAGGTTTTATATCCAAGTCTTCAATCCATTTTGAGTTAATTTTTGTGTATGGTATTATCATACTCTGGTTTCTCTTAAGATCGCATAAATCTTTCGCCTTTTGTGTATGGTATTAGATAGTGGTCTAGATTTTTTCTTTTGCATGTGGCTGTTCAGTTTTCCCAACACCATTTATTGAAGATGCTGTCTTTTTCCATCGTGTGTTCTTGGCTCCTTTTTGGCTCCTTTGTAATAGATTAATTGTCTATGTATGTGTGAATTTATTTCTGGGCTCTCTCAGTTCTGTTCTACTGATTTGCATGTCTGTTTTGGCACCAGTACCATACTCTTTTGATTGCTATAGCTTTGTTATATAGTTTTAAATCAGAAAATATGATGTCTTTGGCTTTCTTCTTTTTCAAGATTGCTTTGGGTGTTAGGGATTTTTTTTTGTGGTTCCATACAAAGTTTAGAACTATTTGTCCTAGGGATGCCTAGGTGGCTCAGTCAGTTAAGTGTCTGACTTTGGCTCAGGTCATGATCCTGCGGTTTGAGTTCAAGGCCTGCATTGGGCTCTGTGCTGATAGATTCTGCTTCGGATTCTGTAGACACAGAATCTCTCTCTCTGCTCCGCCCCTCCCCTGCTCATGCTCTGTCTCTCTCAAAAATAAATAAAGCTTTAAAAAATAACAACAACAACAATTATTTGTCCTAGTTCTATGAAGTACGCCATTGGAGTTTTCATAGGGATTGCATTGAATCTGTGGATTGCTTTTAGTATGGATATTTAAAAATTGTTAATTCTTCCAATGAGTCAGCATAAAATATCTTTCCACTTATGTGTGTTTCCCAATTTATTTCATCTATGTCATATTTTCATTTACATAGGTCTTTCACCTTGGTTAAATTTATTCTTTCAGTATTTTATTCTTATCAATGGAGTTATGAATGGAGTTGCTTCCTTAATTTCTCTTTCTGACATTTTGTTATTAGTATGTGGAATGCCATAGATTTCTATATAATTGATTTTGTATCCTGCAACTTTAATGAATAATTTATTAGTTCTAACAACTTTGTGGTGGATTCTTCAAAGTTTTCTCTATATGGTATCATGTGCAAATAGTGACAGTTTCACTTTTTCCTTACTGACTTGGATGCATGCCATTTCTTTTCCTTGTCTAATCCCTGTGGCTGGGACTTCCAATACTATGTTGAATAAAAGTGGGGACAGTGGGCATTTTTGTCTTGTTCCTGTTCTTATAAAAGAAGCTTTTAACTTTTCACTATTGAATATGATGTTAGATATAGGATTGTCATATATGGCCTTTATTATGTTGAGGCCCATTCCTTCTGTGCCTACTTTGTTGAGAGTTTTTACAGTAAATGGATATTGAATTTGGTCAAAGGCTTTTTCTGCATCTGTTGAAATTATCATATGATTTTTATCTTTCTTTTTTAAAGATTTTTAAGTAGGCTTCCCACCCAGCATGGAGCCCTATGTGGGGTTATACTCATGACCCTGAGATCAAACCCTGAGCTGAGATCAAGAGTCAGGCACTTAACTGAGCCACCCAGGTGCCCCATGATTTTTAATTTTTTTTTTTAAGAGTAATCTCTACACTATATGTGGGGCTTGAACGTATATCTCCAAGATCAGGCATTGCATGCTCTTCCTCCTGAGCCAGCCAGGTGTCACTGTCTCTCATTTTTCAAATGTGATGTATCACATTGGTTTTGTTATTGTTGAGCCATCATCCTTGCATCCCAGGACTAAATTCCACTTGATCAATTTTACATTTTAATGGCATCCTTGTCTGGTTTTGATATCAGGGTAATGCTGGCTTTATAAAATCTGTTTAGAAGCTTTCCTTTCTTTTCAATTTTGGGAAGAGTTTGGGAAAGTTGGGTATTGAATTTTTTTTGAATGGTTGGTAGAGTTTGCCAGTAAAGCTGTCTGGCCCTAGACTTTTTTTTTTTTTTTTTAGTTTTTGATTTTTGGGAGGTTTTTAATTACTCTTTCAATTACCTGAACTGATCCATTCAGATTTCCCACTTTTTCATGAATCAGTCTTGAAAGATTGTATGTTTCCAAGAAGTTACCCATTTATTTTAGCTTTTCTGGCTTGTTGGCCTCTGATTGTAGTATATCTTACAATCCTTTGTATTTCTGTGGTAACACTTGTAACTTCTCTTTCATTTATGACTTTGAGTGCTCTCTTTTTCTTCTTGGTTACTCTAGCTAAGAGTTTATCAGTTTTATTTCTCTTCTCAAATAACCAGCTCTTATTATTTTCATTGATCTTTTCTATTATCTTTGTAGTATATTTTTTCATTTATTTCTCCTCTGATCTCTGTTATTTCCTTCCTTTTACTAATTTTGGGAATTATTTATTTTTCCTTTCTAGCTTGTCTAGGTATAAAGTTAGTTAGTTTATTTCAGATCTTGTTTCTTGATGTAAGCCTGTATTAACTTCCTTCCCTCTTAGAACCACATTTGCTGCATTGTGCAGATTTCAGATATTGTATTTCTGTTTTCATTTGTCTTTAGCTATTTTTTGTTTCTTCTTTTATTTCTTCAGTGACCGATTGTTCAATAGCAGGTTGTTTGATCTCCACTTTTTTTTTTGGTGGTAATTTCCTTTTTTTCCTTTTGTAACTAATTTCTAGTTTCATACTATTGTGGTTGAAACATGCATGATAGGATATCAACCTTAAGTTTATTGAAACTTGTTTTGTGACCCCACATGTGATCTGTTCTAGAGAATGTTCTATGTGCACTTAACACTTGTACACAAAATGTGTATCCTGGTGCTTTTGGATGGAATGTTCTATCTACCTGTCTATCTATCTATTACGTCTACCTGGTCTAAAATATAGTTTAAGTCTGATGGTTCCTTATTGATTTTTGTCCTGATAATCTACTCACTGGTGAGAATGGGGGTGTTAAAATCTACTATTATTGTATTTCTTTCAATTTCTTTATTTAAGTCCATTAATATTCACTTTGTATATTTTGGTGCTCCTATTTTGTTATTATAGTCTTGGTTTTAAAATTGATTATGTTCTGATTTGAGAATAGTTAATCAAGCTTTCTTTTCCTTTCCATTTGTAATGTATATCTTTTTCCATCCCTTCACTTCAGTCTGTTTCTTTTTGCAATATGTCTGTTGTATGCAGCATATAGATCAGTCTTGCTTTTTAATCTGTTGAGCCACTCTGTCTTTTGATTGACAAAATTAGTCCTTTATATTTAATATAATTTGCTAAGTATATACTTATTGCCATTTGGTTAACTGTTTTCCAGCTTTTTTGTAGTCTCTGATCCTTCTTATTTTTCTGTCTTCTTTATTAGTTTGATGGCTTTCTTTAGTGTTTAGGTTCCTTTCTCATTTACTTTTGTGTATTTATTATAAGTTATTTTTCTGTTACCATGAGGTTCACATAAAATATCCTATGTAAATAGTAATCTGTTTTAGGTTGTGGAAACTTAATTGAGACATTAAAAAAACTTTACCTTCTTATTTTTTTCCCACAGTTTACATTTTTGATGACACAGTTTACATTTTTTTAAATTTTATGCTTCCCTTAATTATTATAATTTTAGTGAATTTTACTGCTTTTTTCTTTAACCTTCATTCTTGCTTTATAAGTGATTGATCCAATACCTTTGTTACCTATTTATCTTTCTCAGTGATATTTTTACTTTCATATGTTTTCTTATATTTGTTAGTGTTATTTATTTTTTACTTAATTCCTTTTAACATTTCTTGTAGGGCTGATTTAGTGGTGATGAACACTTGTAGCTTTTGTTTATTTGGAAAGCTCATAATATGTCCTTAGATTCTGAATCATATTGTTACTGAGTAGAAATGTTTTGGTTGGTAATTTTTTGTTTGTTTGTTTGTTTTTAATATATCATGTCATTCCTCCTGGTGAATAAACTTTCTGCTGAAAAATCTTATAGTCTTATAGGGTTTCCCATATATAACAGTTGTTTTACTCTTTCTGCTTTTAGGATTCTCTCTTTATCCTTTACTTTTACTATTCTGATTATAGTCTGTCTTGATATGGATTTCTTTCAGTTCATCTTATTTGGAATTTCTTGGGATTCCTGGACCTGGATTGCTGATTCCTTCCCCAGATATGGGAAGTTTTTAGCCATTATTTCTTAAAATAATTTTTCTGGCTCCTTCCCTCTTCTTTTTCTGGGATCCTTAAAATGCAAATGTTATTCTGCTTAATGTTGTTCCAAAGATCCTTTAAGGTAGCTTCAGTTTTCTTAAATCGTGTTTAAGTTTGCTTTTCTGTTAGGGTAAGTTCCATTACTTTGTCTTCCTACTCACTGATTCATTCTACTTCATCCAGTCTGCTCTTGAACCCGTCTGGTATATTTTTTCTGTGCCGTTACAATTTCTATTTGTGCATTCTTATATTTTATATAATCTTTTTTAAAGTTTTCCCTGTGTTCATACATTCTTCTCCTGAGTTCAGTGAATACCTTGATGAGCATTACTTTGAAATTATAGGCTACTTATCTCAGTTTTGTTCCTATTCTGAGGTTTTGCCTTATTCTTTTGTTTGGAACATATTCCTCTGTCTTCACATCTTACCTATTTCTTTGTATTAGGTAAGTCATATACCGTTCTCAGTCTTGAAGGCATAACCTTATGTAGGAGATATTTTGTACAACTCAGAAGCACAATATTGCCTGGTCACCAGAGTCAGTGCTCCAGGGGTGAACTCTGTGTACCTTTCTGCAGTGCTGTGGTCAGCTCTGGTGCTTAGGTAGGTGGGACTCATACTTGGTTTGACTGTGGGATGCAAGTGTGGTTGCAGTGCATTTGTGCAGTTGGGGGGAGGCTCTCAGTGGAGCATGCCTGCTGGTACTAGTAGGTTAGAGGGGAAAATCCCAAATAGCTTCTGTTAGTGCCAGTATTAGTAAAATGACTGAGATCGTAAAACGACCTCTGCCAATGTCTCCGTTCCCAGAGAGAGTCCTCGCTGTTTCCTGCCTCTCCAGCAGACTCTAAGTTTAGTGAATGGGTCTCCCATACCTATGGTTCATGCGCTTTACAAATTGATGTTTTTGTGCTATATACTGGATTGAATGAATCCATGCATTAGCCTTTTAAGAGTAGGTTTGGGGTTCCTCACAGTTTAATAGTTTTCTTGACTGTAATCTCTCTTGATTTTCAAAGCCCAGTGTATTTGGGGTTCATCTCTCCTGTGTAGAATCTAAGGCTTTGGGTGCTTGGTGTGGAGCTTAGCTTTTTCTTTGTCACAGAAGAGTTTCATACTTTTGCTATCACTCCCAATTGTGACCTGCCCCGGCTGGAGTGTGGTTTCATTTTCTCGTAAGTCTGATGTCTCTGACTCCATTTTCCCTCTTGATATTGTCCTTTATCCTTTGTTGTGGTGGCTATGTTCATTAAATTTTAAAGTCCGTTGTAGCAGGAATTATTCTATATTTACTTGTAGATTTGTTGTGTCCATGGGGGGAGATGAATTAAGAATCTTGCCATGCTGCCATCCTGAATCTGGCTCCAGGATACTTACTCTCAACCTCAATGGTTTCAGGATATATAGAAAGCTCTACTCAAAATTAGCTTTCTTTAGAAAGGAATGTTGTTTGGGAGATAAATTATTTCTTTAGGAGAATCAAGGAAAAAAGTTGACGTGTGTTTTCAAAGAGAAGAGATAAGATTATATCAGTTACAGAAAGAGAGATAAAATGAAAGGTCAGGTGTGTTTGAAATAAAATGAGCTGTCATCCAAGAGACTTCGTGACACATATTGAGTCCATGTTTCCATCTGTGTCAACTTTTCCTTTTAATACCATGATTCTCCAAGGGAAAAACAGAAGATAATAATGGTTAAGCAATAAGTCCTGTTAGGTTATAAATGTGTTTATTAGTTGTTAAATTAATTGAGGTAAAATGTTTTGTGCTGGTATTAAAAAAAATTCCCAATGGAATTTGTTAATATCTTAACTTGCAACAAGAAAGCCCTTTGGAATAAGAAAATATGTGGGAAAATAGTGTTTTATTTTAAGGCTACACTCAAACAAACTACAAGAATCCTATTTTTGTTTCCAATAAATTAACTTAAACCTAGCAAGTGAGATAATATGTATAAAATACTCAGGGTGAATTACTGACGTGTGCACTGTGGTGGTTGGTTTTTATTATTCACATAGTGAGCTTTCTGATATACATTTCATATAAATCACAGAGCTGGAACTTATGACTAAGGTTTCACTTTACTTTGGGAAGGGTTGAACACTAGTAAGACTATCCTTCTAAACATGGGAATCTAAATATCCTTCTAAAAAACCAAGCTCTCCAGCCAGTTTTTGGTAGTCATTTCAGTTAATGGAGTATTTTCCTTGTTCTTCCTATTACCTACATTTAGATTTTTATATTGGTGCTTTATTACTTTATTTGTATGTTTACTCCTCACCAGGAGTGATTGTGGGATAAGATGAGACCACACGTAGGATAGGTTCCTACTGTTTTTTTAGGAGTTCTACTGTGAGAGACTGTGACCTAAGATGATATTAATTTTTATTTTATAGAATCTGTGGCTTCAATTAGCCTCTTTAAAAACATACACATTGAAGACAGATAAATTGCTAGGATATTTAATTTAAATAATAAAATGTTCCTATTAGTAAATAGCAGTTCAATTTTTAGACACTTTTTTGTTATAATGACATATTAGTTTCTAGTGACATGTCTCGTAAGTCATTTGTTGTGCAGCTCTTGCAATCCTTAAAATCTGTAATCGTGTTATTGTATGGCAGGCCAGGTAATTTCTCATTGCAAAAAATATTTTACACTCCTGCTTTCAGTAGTAAAACCACTTTTGTAAAATAACCATTCATGAAGGAGAAACAAAATTAGCCATTATAAATGCATGTGTGTTTTAATTAGGGTTCTGAGAGAAACTTAATTCTATGTTACTTAAAAACCCAAGTTATTTGGACTGCTTTGCATCTAATTTCCCCACATTGTCTTTGGAAAAGATGTACCAAGTATATGTCATTGAACTATATTTTACTTTTCAGTGTCTATCAAGGAAGAAAAATGGTTGTGATGGTTGAATATCTTTATGATGTTGCACTAGTTCTTCTTAACCTACAAGGCAATTACTCACAGCCAAACATCTCTAGGGCAATAGAACATATCCTGGAAGTCAGAGTAAGACTAGACTGTTCTTATGACAAAGCTATTCAAAACTGTTTAAAAGGTTTTTTTTTTTTAATACAAAATTGTTTTTCAGCTTTTGTAAACAGAGGTGCTTTTTCTAGGTATGCAGTTGTGACCTGAAGACTCAAATATTTGATTGCGTAGTTGCTATGTTATAAAGATGTATGTGCCCAGAAACACTATAGATCACCCTATTTCCTGTAGTATTTTTCTACTTTAGTGAACTAAATCAGACCAACTATCTCTTTTCTCCCTTTTTTTTTTTTTTTTTATCTTCTTTGGCTTAAGGACTGGAATACAGACTAGTTGGTCCTAAATGTCTTTCCATTTGGTCTCCTCTTGCATATGCATCAGAAATTTTAAGTGAATGAGTTATTAAACAATTTTAGATATACCTCACATCCAAATTAAGATATCTAAAACTTAATCACCTTAGGACCTAAGCTTCCTGAATTTCAGTATCTCTTATCTTCTAAATATATCTTATCCAGTATATCTTATCCAATGCAGGGCTGGAACATGGGAGCTGTGAGATCATGACCTGAGCTGAAATCAGGAGTCAGATGCTTTGCCGACTGAACCACCTAGTTGCCTTCCAGTGTCTTTTTTTAAATAAGTCATTCTCTAACTTAACCACTAGTATCATTTGACATTGAATAATTTTGTCTGAGCTGGAAGTAATCCCTGATTACATTGACAACAAAATGGTCTCTTGTAGGTAAATATAATAAATCAGAGTTCAGAATTCCTACTCATTTTTGAAAATTCCTTTTCCTTTGTTTCTATGTTTGCTACCTCCACTATCCTCCATATGCATTCCTTCATTCCTAGCTTTTCTTCTGTATTTCTTCTACTGTTTTGTTCTTCTTAAAATTTTTTTGTTTATTTATTTATTTTGAGAGAGAGAGAGAGTACAAGCAGGGGAAGAGGAGAGAGAGTGGGGGAGAGAATCCCAAGCAGGCTCCACACTGTCATTGCAGAGTCCAATGCAGGCCTCAGTCTTATGAACCATGAATCATGACCTGAAGTGGACACTTAACTAACCAAGCCACCTAGGTGGCCCTCTTCTTGGCAAAAATTTTGAAGACAGGCTCCAGGCTCTGAGCTAGCTGTCAGCACAGAGCCTGACACAGGGCTCGAACCCATGAACCGTGAGATCATGACCTGAGCTGAAGTTGGACGCTTAACCAACTGAGCTACCCAGGTGACCCTGGCAAAAATTTTAAATGTCTCTGTTGTTGCTTCTGGTTCATGCTCCCTTTTTCCTACTGTGTACTGTCTACAAAGCCTGCAGTGAGTACACATATGCTGATGGGTTCCCAAGATTTTCCTGAGCCTCTAGCACTTCTAGAAATCCTCATTTGGATACTCAAAATGTCTCAAAGGGGATTTCTCATGATATTCTTGTTCTGCAAACCTCTGACTCTTCCTCTTTCTGTATTCTCTTTCTTAATGAATAGCATCATTTCCTTCTCTTTCCTAGGCATTTTCCTTGAAGGCAAGTGTGGAAACCAACAGTATTTGTGAGAAAAAGGTGAGGCAGTTTCTTTAAAGTGGCTTTTACATATTGTGAATATGGTAGGAAAGGTGTCTTTGGTATTGAGGAGAAAAGAAAAGCAGACATTCTGAATCCAAAGTGTGGAAAATGAGATTATGAAGTGAAACACATAGGCTTTTTGGGGCAATATTGAATATCCATTTGATTTTTTTTAAATACAAGGATAGGCAAATCAAAAGAGTGACATAGAAAGAGTAGTAATAGACCTAATCAAATAAACTTCTTTACTATATCATAAAGGTGCCCTTTCAAATTAGTGGAAAGAAATGAATTATTCAAGAAAAGATGGTGGAGCAACAGGCAACTACTTGGAAAAAGAATAATATTGGTTTATTCCTTGTGACATAAGAACCAAAAGAAACTCCAGATGGATTATAGATTTATGTTCAAATATTGAAAACAAATTTATTACACATGTCAACTTAACCCAGAAAACTAGAAAGCCGTATGTTTTTCACAAATTTAGGTACATTTCAGGCAGAGATATGAAGCCTTATAAGGTATAAATTCAAACTTCTGTTTTACATTTCAAAATTCTTACTTTTTTTCTAATATGATTTCACCCATTATACTAAGTAAGTAGATAGTGAGGAAGCCAGTGGGTAAAAACAGTACAGATATTTCTATTTTCCTATTCCTGAGCTCACTCTGCCTAGATATGAAGACATTGGCTGCAATTATGTAGTCCTGAAAATTTTACAGATTATCGTAGGACAAAAACTAGTGATTACTAAGAGAATCAATCAGCAGTTAAGCAGTCCTTTGGGGAATGAAGAGAGGAGTGAGCGGGATGAGTTCCGAAAGCATTTATGGGACGCCTGAGTAGCTCAGTCAGTTGAGTGTCTGACTCTGATGTCAGCCCTGTTGTCAACTTCACAGTTATGAGTTCAAACCCTGTGATGGGCTCTGTGCTGGGCATGAAGCCTGCTTTAAAATAAAGTATGTTTCAGGACAATATGGAGAGGTATGTTACTTATTATCAACTTGAATATCAGGAGTAGTTTTGATTCAACTTGTTTCTCAGTGTTTCAGTTATATTCTTACATTATCGTGTTGCATAGTCTTCAGGAACAAAGACACCATTTAATGTGTAGCAAAAATACCTGAATGACATAGAGTAGTGAGATTGATCACCTGAAATAGTCAAGCAGAAGTCTGATTGTGTCATGACTGCTTTTTTAAAAATAGTTTATTGTCAAATTGGTTTCCATATAACACCCAGTGTTCTTCCCCACAAGTGCCCTCCTCCATCACCACCACCTCCTCCCCCCCTCCCCCTTCAACCCTCAGTTCATTTTCAGTATTCAGTAGTCTCTCAGGTTTGGCGTCCCTCTCTCTCTCCCCAACTCTCTTTCCCCCTTCCCCTCCCTCTGGTCCTCCATTAGGTTTCTCCTGTTCTCCTGTTAGACCTATGAGTGCAAACAGATGGTATCTGTCATGACTGTTTTTATTTAATCTGTTCAATTCATTCACACCACACATGACTATTGAATAACTACCGCACGCCCTTCTCCTTGAGTGCTAAGTATACAAGTCATAATACTTTACATCAAAGAGCTTACATTAAAAGCCAGAGGTGGTGTAGTTTAGTAAACACTGTAATAGGAATGAAAAATGTGGGACCACTAATCCAGAAGTGGTGAGTAATAGAATGCTTCCCTGAGGAGGTGATGCCAGAGTTCAATCATCAATAGTGACGGCAAGTGTCAGCCAAAAGCAGATGTGGATGGAGTGGAATGGAAAGGCATTTTCAGGTAGAGGAAAAATATGTATACAGGGGTACCTAGGAGGCTCAGTCAAGTATCTGACTCTTGATTTCTTCAGGATCAGGTCATGATCTCATGGTTTGTAAGATAGAGCCCCGTGTGGGGTTCTGTGCTGACGGCACACAGCCTGCTTGGGATTCTCTTTATCCCTCACTGCTCCTCCCCCATTCTCTATCTCTCAAAATAAATAAACATTAAAAAAAAAGTCATATACATATCTGAGGCAGGAGAATATGGAGTATTTAGGGAACTAAGAGTGGCTTTTAATGGGACTGGACAGTAGTATACAATGCTGGGAAGTGGCAAGAGAGGGGATTAAAGGCGCTGGATCATAAAGAACCCATATACACCAGGATAAATTCATAACTTTATTGTGAGGGCAATATGAAGCAGTTGACCTGAGACTAACATGCAGCCGTTTTTTAATTTTTTTCTCTCCATTTCCCTTTAATACTGCACAGTATTTTTATTCAGTTGTGAAACGACTTCAAGAGCAGTCACAGGGAACATTACTGATGGCCTTCAGGGTATAAAAATACCACTTGTAAGTGTGGCAAGTTGAGGGGTTTTCTTGTTTGTTTTTACACAAGCATTTTTGAGAAGTTTTCAAGTTTACAGTGTCATTAAATTTGTTTAATGTCAGGATTACGATCAAAGTCGTGAAAAATGTTTTATTTTGCCGGGCTGGGTGACTGCAGCGTGAATTCGACGATGCAGTAGCAGCGGTTTCTCAGGCGAGATCGGGCATCAGAATCCCCCAGGGGCTGTCAAACAGCCTGCTGGCCTCAGCCCAGAAGCTGCGATTCAGCAGGTCTAAAGTGGGGCCTGG
>NC_043700.1:60242701-60299221 GCF_006229205.1 Suricata suricatta
CTAGGTCCCCTAGTTTCTCATTTATAGACTCTTCCATAAGTCAGTCTTTTCTATGAATGGCGTTTCTAGTGCCTTACATTAGCTGAATTCTATTTACATGGAGTTTGTTTCTTCTCCCTCACATCATGTATCTTGGCTGGCAACTCCCACCCTCACACCATCGTGTCTCTTTCCTCCCACAGTCCTGTCTCCTTGAACCCTCAAACCATGAAGTTACATCAGCGTCCGCACTACCAGCCTCCAGCTCTGTAATTCACCCATAACTGTGATTCTTGGCTTCAATTTTTTTCAGCTCTCTTATCCTACATCCTGGCCTCCTAGCTCCTTGAATTCCTCACCTTTCTCCACCTCAGCCAGCCCCTGGCATGATTCCACTGGAGCCTTATCACCCATGATTGTACCGTCTCCAAAATCTCAATGCCAACGAGTTTGCTCTCAGAATGCCGCCTACCAACGCCCCTTATCCAGGAGCAGGATTTCAACGTCATCACCCGCTAACACACCGACCCAGTCTACTTTCTCACCTTCCATCACCGCTGTCTCGCTTCCCTTCTCAAATAGTTCCTTAGCACAAACACCCTCAACTCTCTTGCTCCTCTTTCACTCAAAAACATTGAGCGGGTCTTTTGTGAGAGTGTTTTTTGTTGCTTAATTCAGTTGACCAAAAAGGGAAATTCTTTATGTCTTACAGTTTGTAAGTATGACAATTCAGAACAGATGGATCAGAGGTTCAAAAATGATCAACCAGCTTCTATGTCTCCATCTCTTTGCTCTGTTTTTCTCTGTAAGAGTATTATTCCTAGGCAGTGAGAATCACTCCCCAATGGGACTAGACTTAAATAATCTTTAAAATCAGTGGCCTTAGCAGAAAGGAGATCTCTTTCAGTCACCTCTAAGTCACTTGCCTCTGTTTGCACACCCTTCTCTGCATCAATCACTATGGACAGTGATTTGTTATTAGTTAGAGTTCAGTCTTTGAAGTCATATGGGCCTATGTTCACACTTCCAGTTCTGCTTCATGCTAGATCTACGACTTTAAGGAAATAACCTTTCTGAACTCCAGATTACTAAATGCTAAAAAAAAAATAGGGATGATGATATAATGGGTATAACAATAATATTGTTTTCATAGGATTATTGCGAGGACTAATTGAGATAATGTACTTGGTATTATGTATGGCACATAGTAAATATTCAATGAACCATTAAATCACATAATCCACATCAATATGAGATTTGAGAATGCTTCAGTTTTAATATCTGTCTTAAAGTTTCATTTTTCCTATTGTTTTATTTCTATACTAACATAGGAACTTAGGAATCATTGTGTAAAGTTTTCCAAAAGCCTTTGGTGGCATTTTAGGCTTATTAACAAAGCTATAGGTAAATGAGTGAACTCATGGCTTCCTCAGAAACACGGTGCATATGTAACAAGAGATAGAGACTATATCCCTTGTTAAATTTAGAAGAGCTTTCACATTGCTCTCTCTCTCTCTGTATATATATATATAGATACAGAAAAATGTTAGTTTTTGGTTGTCTTTGAAAATTGGATTGATTTTAAAACTCTTGTTTTTAACTGATTTTTCCTGGTATATTAAATGACTTATTTTTTGAATATGCTTTTTGTAATTTACCACCTTTCTGAATTTTCTTAGTTCTATGAAGTTTTCTATTATGTTGATTGGATTCTCAGGTAGCTTATCTTGTGCACAGATGATTTTCTCTCTTTTGTTTTATAACAAAGTTTTCAATTTGTATTCTTATTGATTTAATTATAACTATAGGAACATATCATTAGATGCCAAATTCTATTGGTGCAGTAGTAATAAGGTAGTTACCTTTTTAACTTGTTTCTAACTT
Organism: Suricata suricatta; assembly: GCF_006229205.1. NCBI lineage: Eukaryota > Metazoa > Chordata > Mammalia > Carnivora > Herpestidae > Suricata > Suricata suricatta. The sequence goes on from NC_043700.1 coordinate 60,244,565, forward strand.
CTAGTACAAGGTATAAATGTAAACATTTACCCAAATATGCTTTTGGCATCTATCAAAAAGAATATATAATTTTCTCCTTTAAATTATTGATGTGGTAATTTATTTTAATCAGTTCTCAAAAGATGAATTATTTTTAAGTTTCCAGAATAATGCATACTTAATTGGGTATTTAGTTCATGCTACATCAAGCTGGTTTTAATTTGATAATATTTTAATTAGAATTTTAAAAATATGTATTCTAAACTAAGACTGGTCTGTGGAGGTTTGATTTTGTTTCCTCTGTCATATTTAATATCAAGGTAATTTTAGTCTTACACAATAATTAGGGAGGGCGTTCCATATTCTTCTACACCCTGGAACAGTCAAACAATGTACGAGTTACATCTTCATTGAAAGTCTCATAGGAAAAAAATAATTCTGTGTCAAGGACTATTTTTGTGTCAGTTTTTAAAATCTTAACTTTTATTAGCTTTCAAGTATATATTATCTTTCAATTTTTATTTCTTCTCAATTAAGTTTGGTATATCTATTTTAAAAAATCAATTTATGAACATTTACATTTTATATTAAAGAGTTTTAAATTGAGTCTCATTTTGAAAAAATGGTAACTTATGTAACACATTTTCTTTCTTTCTTTCTTTCTCTCTCTTTCTTTCTTTCTTTCTTTCTTTCTTTCTTTCTTTCTTTCTTTCTTTGAGATACAGAGAGGGTGTGTGCATGTGTGCACACAAGTTGGGGAGGAGCAGAGAGAGACACACACAGAATGTGAAGCAGGCTCTAGGCTCTGAGCCCTCCTCAGCACAGAGCCTGATTCAGGGTTTGAACCTGCAAATGGTGAGATCATTACCTGAGCCAAAGTCAGACACTTACCCAACTGTGCCCACAGGCGCCCCAACAATTTTCATTTATTTACGTTTCTTCCTCACTAGTTTTGACAGAGGTGTTGTATTTTCCTTTTCTTTCATTTCCTTCAACTCTTATATTTACTTGTCATTTCTATTATTTTCCTACTTTTTCTAATAGATTATTTTATGCATTTATCCTTTAAAAATCCTTTTACTCTCGTTTTCTTTTTTCAGTTATTTTTTTTCTGTTAAAATATTTTAAATCTTGTAAAAATTGTCACTAGGTTAGAAATTTGGCTGCACCCAGGGGTGCCTGGGTGGCCCAATCTGTTTAGCGTCCGACTTAGGCTCAGGTCATGGTCTCACAGTTTGTGAGTTTGAGCCCTGAAGTGGGCTCTTTGCTGACAGCTCAGAGCTTGGAACCTGCTTTGGATTCTATGTTACCCTCTCTCTCTGCCCCTACCCTGCTCATGCTCTGTCTCTCTGTCTCTGAAAAATAAATAAACATTGAAAAACCCTTTTTAAAAATTGGCTGCATCCCTTATTTTTTTTTTATGTAACTCTTGACCTTTTTCCCTCTGACCTAAGATGTATATAAATCGCATTTAAAAAAATTTTTTAATGTGGTTTTTTTTTTTTTTTTGTTTTTTTTTTTTTAGTTTTGAGAGACAGAGATAATGCAAGCAGGGGAGGGTCAGAGAGAGAGGGAGACACAGAGTCCGAAGCAGGCTCCAGGCTCTGTGCTATCTATCAGACCCCGATGCGGGGCTTGAACCCACGAATAGTGAGATCATGACCTGAGCCAAAGCCGAACACTTAACCAACTGAGCCACTCAGGCACCCCTAAATCGCATTTAAAATTGTGTACAGATTTTGGTTAACCATTTATAAGTGATTGTTAATTTTCAGGTAACACTAGAAAACTCATCCATTATGAGAAAAACTATAAATGGGCCTAACTATATACTATTAGCTATGTATATATGCATTTGCATGTGTCCATTTTTGCAAATCTCTGTTTACTTTTACCCTTCCTACCTCAGTGTTTAGTCTAAATCCTGTGGGTTAGAAAATACAGTAATCAGATGGTGTGACTAAGAAACTACTCTAGGTATGGAGAGGAAAGCAATTATTTGGTTTTAACTCCCCCCTCCCCATTTCTTTTGTATAACAGATTGACTCCCAAAGAAATCAATCAATTTTGGGTGTTGTCATATATGTTAGGTTTTCAAAATCTTTGAACAAAAGGGTGACTTTATCTGTTGCTATTCAGATACATTTTATTTCAAAAACATACACTGAGGAATTGCTGATAAATCCTTAGGAAAACATTCACATGTAACTTCCCATCATACTGAGACTTATCTGAAAGATTTTTCAAGGTCAATTCTGCCATAAACTAACATTATGCTATTTAACCGAGGAATTATTTTAGTCTTTGACTAATGGGCTTGTATTTGTATGTAATATAATTTTATGAATGCTAAATCAAATTGCAACTTAATTAGGTTGATTTAGTGGCTTGGGAAAAAGCTTAAAAGTACCCCCCCCCCAATTTGTTGCTATTTTTTTAGACTTTTCTTATTAATTTGGAGCCTTTCATTTAATGATGGTTCCCCTTAATTGGTGGTTAATCTGAATGTACTACAGTGTAGCCAGTTTTCTGTAATAATCCCTGCTACCTGATTTAAAGGCACACTGTTGTTTTCTTTTCCACATCTATTCCATTAATTCTTACTGACTACACCCAACTGCAAGGTACTGCACTAGACGCTAGACAAATCAATGGTGAGTAAAACCAGGGTCCCTGCCTTCAGATTTACAGTCCAGTATGAGAAACAGAAATTGTTAAATGGTAAAACTGCACTTGTGAAACATGCTCCAGGAAGCGTGTGTTGATAGGCGAGCAGACGGTAAATGGCTTAGGAGGACAGGGAAGGATTGCAGACCAGTGAATCTTCTGAGACTGTAAGTTGAGCAGGGATTCACTAGGAAAGGTTGAGAGAAGATCTCTAGGCAGGGAGCAGAGCATAGGCATGTGCCCTGAGAAGCGATGAAACAGGGTATATATACAGAACTAAAAAAAGTCTAATGTGGTTTGGATATTAAAAACCAAAAGGGGATGAGTTGAAGAGAGGCCAGAGAGGAAGATCGTGTCTGCGTTCTGCAGGGAGTTATATTGCAGGAGAAGATTTGTTCTCAAAGTGCAATGTGAAGCCAAAGAAGTGCTTTAAACAGTGATGAATTCTGATTTAAATTTATTATTTCACTTAATGAATATTCATCAAGTGCCTACTATCTGTCTGACATTGCTCTAGGTGCTGGAGATACACCTGGAGATAAAACAGATAAAAAACTATAATGCCATGCAGGTTTAATAGGTCAGAGATGTCCTCACAGAGGAAGTGACTTGTAAGCAAGAATCCTCAGAAAGTGAGGAGATTCAGGAAGGGAATTAATGATGTAAAAGCCCCATGAATGCAAATCGACCTGATGAACCAGTTGTAGTTGTCCTGAATGGGTACCGCCACTCAGAGGAGATTGAAGAGCTTCCTGCCTGTCCATTTACGTGCTCGCTCTTTATACATGTACATATCCACAGGCACGCGTGCATGTGCACACACATCCGCACATGCAGTACCATGTGTGCGTATGATGTCCAATAATTTAAGCAATGAACAGGGATAAAAGCAAGTTTTATGGCTGGACAGAGAAAGATGAAGTGACTGTGAAGATGGGAGAAAAAGACCCATGAGTGTTGTGTGACAGAATTCAGGGAGAAAAGAAGCTAATGACAGCATCATTAAAGGATGTTAAGAGATAAGGAAGACACCTTCCACGTGTTTTGAATTTAGGCACTTCAGTGTTACAAAATCCTTCTGTAATGGAGTCATGGAAGCCAAGTCTATTAGAATAGAATAAACAAGAAATGGAGAGTGTGAGAATAGGTACATTTGTGAAAGCTTTTCAAAAATACAAAAAGAATAAATTAATGTTTGAAAGAGATTATTGTAGTATTTGTTTTGTTTTTGTTTTTTAATGGGAGATTTCATGGCATGTTTAGAAGCTGATGAGATTGAACTGAGTGGAGATGTTGAATATACAAATGAAAGAAGGGAAGATTAATAATAGTGGAAAGGGCAACTCTAATTTAGCAAATACTGTGAATTTTTGTGGAGGCACAATATATAGATGCCGTCTCTTCAGTAATCAGAGTCATAAATTTATTTCTTGTTATCACTTTAGATGTAGTTTTCCAGTATCAATGTATCCTGTTTAACTAATGTTTCTTAAGGCAAATGGCATTATCTTCTCTTTGTTGACTATTTGACTTCAGTCATTCACTGCCTCAGTCTTGCTTCACCAAAGATGAATGAAATCTGCATATTGCATACCTTTCCAACGCATGATGGTTTATAAATAGCCAAATTTTAGGAGCTAATATTAAGTACCTGTGTGGAATTTAATCAACCATTAATCTCTTCCTCACTTCTGGGTTATTTATCACCTTTATGTCAAGGGACCAGAAAAAATTATCCAAACACTGTTTAGTGCAATCATCATTAATTAGTTAACACTTACTGAGAGAGGCTTTTAACCTTTTTCTCCCCCAAGGATTATTCTAATGTCAGAGTCGAATAAAAAATATCTATAGCGACCCTTACCTCTTCCAGGCTTCACATTTATTATAAGTCAATTAGCTCTTTACTAGAAGCAAGGGGAAGAAGGGCTGGTGTGGGAGGCTGTGCAGCAGCAGGGCAGCTGAATAGGGAAACAGCTTCTAGGAAAATCCTTCCCCATTTCTCTTTAATAGTTTCAAGATTTTGACATGATTAATAACACATTTTTGTTTATTCTCTGCTTTTTGTGAAACTCTTTGTTGATACGCAGTTATTATGTATGGATTAAGGGCAAATTAGTCTTACCTTACATTTTTACAATTTTCAGAATACTATTTACTCTTAAAAGTGGACTCCAGAGCTCACGCTGTGTGTCCTGGAGAGAGGAAATCCAGGCCAAATGGGGAGATTTCAAAACTAATCAACACTAGCGTTCTTTACTGGCACAAACAACGATGAATGCCAGGGATTTGAGAATGGTTTTCTCACATCTACTACAACTTTCAAATTGATTTTTCTTTTAATAATTTGTTTCCTGACTGATCCATATGAATCCCTCTTATTAAGAAAAATGAATTATCCAGGATTCACTGAAGAACCAAATAACTCCTTGCTAATCATTAAGGGAAATGTTGCAAACTTAAGCAATTTTTGTTGTAGATATTGAACCCACTACTTGCTGTAAGCAAACTCTACAATACAGGTAAGGCCCTGTAAGTCCTCTTTATGAGCTGAAAGGATGGTCAAGTTGCACATGTCCAAGAATTATGATTTGCTACCTAATTGCTCACCAACAAGGAAGAGCTCCAGATATGGTAGAACCTGAATAAACAAGATACTTGTTTCTTCTGGTAGAAAATAATTTACCATCAACGTCCTTTTAGTTTTAGACTAGGTAAATTTAGCTTTGTGATTTACTGCCTAAGACATTTTCTTCTTCATTCTAAAGCCTCATGTCAAAAGAAGTGATTTTGGAGGTTTGGGGACCTTTGATAAATTACCTGCAATTCTGGTAGTTTGATCTAAATATTGATTTCTCTATTCTTCTTTCAAGAAGAATGTTTGTATTTGTTTATTTGTTGTTTTTTTTTTAACTTTAGAATTGCTCTCACTTGCTTGCTTTCTTCTTTCTTATCATAGGTTAGGGATTTGGCTTGTTTCTGTGAATAAGCTGGCACATCTTCAGAAATTGTCTGATTAAAAACACCACTGATAGAGTCTCATTAAATTTTAATTACTATGACTAGTGAAACATATATATCTGTCTTACTAGGGATATTCTACTACAGTTAGGAGTTATAATAATAGCCTCTATTTAAGATCAATCACCTGAATGTTTTCTAAGGCTTTGCACACATTGGAAGTTAATTTTCTTTCTTAGGAGGCCATATTCATTCTTCTAAGCTAAACAAATATTTGAGTTTTATGTCTTAGCATAGATGGTTTACTACTGTTCACTTGTTCTTCAGTAAGAATCCCATAAAAACATATTTTTCTCTGAGATTAAAATTCAATGCATGCCTAATATATAAAACTTGAATTACAAATAATTAAAATGCATTATCCCAGTAATGTAGGACAGAATATTTTGGTGTGCTCTGTTTAATATTTTATATTGAAAATATTTGTACATTACATTTATATATATAATTATGAACGTGTATATACAACTATGCATTATAAATCTACACTTAAGAATATAGCTGTGTGATACACCATTACTCAACTGGATTATAACTTAAGTCTCCATTTGTTTTTAAGTTTATTTATTTTTGGGAGAGAGAGAGAGAGAGAACTATTGAGCTCCGTGCGCGGGAGCATGGGGGAGGGGCAGAGATAGAGGGAGACACAGGATGTCTGGAACAGACTCTAGGCTCCAAGCTGTCAGCACGAAGTTCGAACTTATGAACCTTGAGATCATGACCTGAGCCAACGTCCAACACTTAACTGACTGAGCCACCCAGGCACCCTTCCATTTCCTTATTGATGACTGTTTACAGGTTTCCACCGCCATAATTTCTCAGTTTTATTATGAGACATTTAATACATACAAAATAACATAGTATGGGTGTAAGTACAAAGAATGATGGGAAAGCAAATACTAGTGTACATGCCACGTGATTTTAAAAAATTGAACAATGTAATTGCTTTTCAACTGAGACCTTCTCAATCACTCAAAATCTTTGCTTCCCTTTGTCCTTTCTTTGATTTTCTTACAGCTTTATCACACCTGATTCTGCTGCTAAAAAGTACATTTATTTTTCATGTCTTTGAAATTTATAAGAATGTAATAACATTTTATATATTCTTCTTCTTTTTGTTTTTCACTAAACAGCATGTTTGGGATATGTACCATATTTACGTGTGTAGTTATAGTTCATTTATTTTAATGGCTTCATATTATTTGTTTGAATAGACTCAGAGTTTTCTTGTACTGCTGGAAATTTGGGTGATTTTCATTTTTTTGCTGTCACAAACAATGTTGTAACCATTTTGTATATGTCTCCTGGTGCATATGTACAAGGTCCTTTTGGGTAAATACTGGCAGCAAAACTGCTGGGTCATCACCCATACATATTTGCGGCTTTATTTTGTAATGTGGTATTTCAAAGAGTGGCTGTATTAATTTACATTTCCTAGCAATGGATAGGAGTTCCTGTTACTTCACATTTTTATATACATCTTTGTATCTTCACATCACATATAATGATAATTAATTTTAGACTGCTTAACTTCTGACAGACTGGTGGATGTAAAAAACAATAATATCAGGGTGGTTTTAGTTTGTATTTCCTGTTCATTTATGAGAGTGAGACTTTTTTTCATGTTTATTAGCCATTCTTCTTTCCTTTTTGTTCATATATTTTGTTTCTCTTTTCATTTCATGTTTTCTCTTTCTTATGACTTTTGAGAATTCACTGTGTATGTCCTCAATATATATTCTGTATATATTTATCAGTTATGTATGTTGCAAGTATTTAAAATTTATAACTTGTCTTGCCATTTTTCTGGTATCTTCAAAATATAAAAGCTTTATATTTTAATGTAATCATATGTGCACTTTTCCTCTTTGGTATTTGTGTTTCTTAATGGCATAAGCATGACCTGCCAGAGGTTATAAAAATTATGATTTATTTTTATGTAAAAGTTTTTAATATTTTTCTGGAATCCATCTTGAATTGCTTTCTATTAATGGCATGAGAATAGGTATCCACTTTGTTTTCCATATAGATAACTGCTCGTTCTCTTGCTGCTGTCACGAAACCAACTAAGTGGATTAAGACTACACTAGTTGATCATCTTATAGTTCTGTGAGAGCACAGATATCAGTTTTTCTGGACTAAAATCAAGTTGTCAGTAGGAGTGTGTTTCTGGTGGGTCTCAGTAATCTCCTGGCTGTTTCTGGCTCCCAGAGACGGCATTCCTTGCCTCACGGTCTCTTGCTCCTCCGTCTTCAAGAGCCAGCAGGTCACTTTTCTCTGATACTTGTTCTCTTGTCATAACTCTCTCTTTCTGACCTCATTCAGGATAGGTTTTCCATTTTTAAGAACTCGTGTGATTAGATGAAATTCTATCTGGATCATGTAGGAATATGTTCTACCTCAAGGTACATATTCTTGATTGTATCAGATATGTCCTCTTTGCTATAGAAGGTAACGTGTCTTCACAGGTTCTGAGGATAGGGTATGCACATCTTAGAAGGTCATTACTCTGCCTGCTGTTTTACTTGTCCTGATATTGACTAAATTGTCCACCATTTACTTAGTGATTTGCAATGACATCCCTGTGAATTATCAAAATTTGTATAAACATTGCTCTTTGTTTTATTCCATTGGTCTCTCTTGCCATTCATACATCATGTTACATGGATTTATTACTCTACATTTAAAAATAAGTCTCAAAACTTGTCAACAGTGATAAGTAAAATGGAGGATATTAAATTAGAAAGATTGGGAGTATAAGACTATAATTTTATTTTTTAAGAAAATTTTAATGTTTATTTATTTTTGAGAGAGAGACAGAGTGCGAGCAAAGGAGGGGAAGAAAGAGAGGGAGACACTGACTCTGAAGCAGGTTCCAGGCTCTGAGCTGTCAGCACAGAGCCCGATGTGGGGCTCAAACGCATGAACTGCAAGATCATGACCTGAGCTGAAGTCAGACGCTTAACTGACTGGGCCACCCGGGCACCCAAGACTGTAATTTTAAGTAGGATGGTTGGGAAGGCTTCCCAGAGAATGGGACATTTAAGAATAGACTTGAAGGACATGAGAGACTACATCTGTTTATCTGTGGGAAAACTCTTCTGGGCAGAAGCGCCCATGAAGGCAGACCCCCTGAAGGAGGAGGATGCTGGAGTTTTATGGAACATCAAGGAGGCCAGTCTGACTGCAGTAGAATCAGCCACGGGAGAGATGAGAAATTTAGGCCAGACAGTAAACGGATGCCAGATGGGGGCCATTTCTTTTCTTTTTAACATTTATTTATTTTTGAGAGAAGGAGGGGGGGGAGTGTGTGTGTGGGGAGAGAGAGAAAGAGAGGCGGGGGAGGGAGGGAGGGAGGGAGAGACTGACTGCGAGTGGGGGAGGGGCAGAGAGAGAAGACACAGAATCCAAAACAGGCTCCAGGCTCTGAGATGTCAGCACAGAGCCCAATGCAAGGCTCAAACCCATGAGCGATGAGTTCATGACCTGAGTTGAAGTCAGAGGCTTAACTGACTGAGGCACCCAGATGCCCCAGATGGGGGCCATTTCTCAAGCCATTGTAAGGATTTTACTTTTACTGTAAATACTGTTAGAAACCATGAGAGATTTTAGAGCAAGAGTAGCAGCCTAGTCTTTTATATGTTTTAAAGGAACACTCTAGCTGTGTATTGAGAATAGATTTAGGGGTCCAGAGGAGAAGCATCGGTGCTGTTCAGGAGGCTATTGGAAAAAAGTTTAATGAGAAGAACAAATCAGTTAAAAAAAATGTAGCAAGCCCAAACTGATGCCAGGAGAAATGGAAAATCTTCTCATCTTGAATCGGTAAGTTAAACCCCCTTTCCACCAAAAAACGACGCCTGGAAGCCCAGCTCAGTTTTACAGGAGAGTTCTGGCAAACATACAGAGAGCGTTAATTTTATAGAAACTCTGTCAGAGACAAGAAGACAGGGCACACTCCCAGCTAACTTTATGATAGTAGTATAATCTGCCCATTAAAGTTAGTTACAAGTAGTGCTAGAAAAGAAAATTAAAAGTAAGGCCCTTTTAAGAATATAAATCCTCAAATCATTAGAAAATGGTCTTGAATAAAAAAAATCATACATTATAATAGACATCTTCAACTTCACAGAAATTCTGACCTTCACTACACTATCACCAATCTTCTGGTAAATGGTACCACTTCACGTTGCTGTTTCTTCAAATAACATTCAGAATGAAACCACTTTTCTTTTTAAAAAAAATTGTTTTTACATTTATTTATTTTTGAGAGAGAGAGATAGAGCACAAGTGGGGGAAGGGCAGAGACAGAGAGAGGGAGACAGAATCTGAAGCAGGCTCCAGGCTCTGAGCTGTCAGCACAGAGCCTGACATGGGGCTTGAACTCAAACTGTGAGATCATGACCTGAGCCAAAATTGGACGCCTAACCGACTGAGCCACCCAGGCGTCCCTAAACCACTTTTCAAAACCTCCACTAATAATCATCTTGGTTCAAACAGTTATCATATCTTCATTTTAAGAAGTGCAATGTGTTGTTCTTTTTCTTATCTTTCTGGGTGATTTTTTAATATTCTAATATCACTCAGAGTTTGATCAGGAAAACAGAAGCCACACTATGTATTCAATTCTAATGGTTTATTAATTAGGGACTTAAACTACTATTGGGAAAGCTGTCATACTATTGGGGGGAGGCAGACATCAGGGAAGCAGCTAGAGCAGATCAGAGGAGCTCTGCTTTACATCACAGATCTCAACTTGAAAGACAGAGTAGGCACAAAACCCAGAGCTCCTGGGGATTTGAAGAGTCTGTGCCTCCCAGAGTTTGGGAGAGGGGGGCTCTCTGAAGTAGTCTGTAAGCTGTCCCATCAGTGAAACCTGCCATGTCTAATCCCCAGACTTCCTGAATATAAAGATAAAGACTTCCTCCTCCGCTCCCCTTTCAGCTTTCATCAATTTCTTTCAGTAGCAAACTCAAACCTGCAACAACGTACCCAGAGGAAGACTTCTGTGACAGGTTCCCTGACCTCAATGGGGGTGATAATGGTGGTGGTTGACCATCAGCGCAGTTTTTGCTGTTGTTGTTATTCTTTACTCATAATTCTGATTCTGTTTAATTTTTAAAGCTCATTAGCATCTTATTTTATAATCTGTATATAGTAATACAAACCTTTGTAGTCTTTTTCAGGTTTGAGTCTGCTGCCTGTGTTTCTGCTCACTCTCCATTGCTTTGCTTTACTGTGTATTTTGTGATTTTGTGTTAGAAGCCCGTGGTCTTTGAAACGTGATATATGGGATTTCTGGAGGCCTGGTTTGACGGGAGAGTTCCTCCAGGGAGGATTTATTTCTACCAGGCACTTTGGACTGTTACCAGCCTGACACCATTTCGGATTAAATTCTCAGCTTGCAGGTGTGGGCAACAAGCAGGTAGTGTGAATTCAGGCTGAAACCTGTTTGAGAACTGAATTCTGGTTACAAACTCCACAGGGAGCATTTTCCCCCTGCCCTCACAGCTGGGACCGTAGGAGAACTTTACTGGCTGTCTTGCAGAAATTATTTTTTAATTTCTAGTTCTTACTTTCACTGAATGCATACCACTTATGAGGATCTCAAAGCCAGTTTTGTACTTTGTAGGATCCCTGGCTTTGTCTCCACCCCTCCCCCTTATTCCCGTGTGACTTAATGTCAGCCATCGCTGTGGTCATCTCAGGGTGAATGGGGGCAGGGGTGGGGTGGATCCTGTCCCAAGTTCCCTTACATGCTGCTCGTCTAGATTCAGTTCCTTCCAGGATGTTGGACTGAGGATCTCAGTTTCTTGCTAGATGTTAGCCAGTGCTAGTACTCAGTTACTTGCTACATGGACCTCTCCATTGGGTAGCTCACAACATGGCAGGTGGCTTCATCCAAGTGAGCCACCAGAAAGATAAAGAGAGGAGAAAGGAGGGAGGGAAGGGATATTTTGTAACGTAATTTTGTAGGTGACATCTTATTGGTTTTGTTATATTCTTTTCAGTGGAAGTGACTTACTAAGTCCTGCCCACACTCAAGGGGAAAGCAATACATAAAGGCCTATTTGGAAGCATTTTATAAACAGCCACAGTATCTTATCCAGTATATACCTTACTCAGAGGCTCAACTATGATCCTTCTCTGACTACTCTAGTATTTAGAAATAACACTTCCTTCTTTATACTTTCATCTCTCAAAATTTTTTTTGACTCTCTTAGAACATATAGACCTCTGTTTTAGATACTTGTGTTTATATTGATTTTTCATAGGCATCTAAATTCCATGAATATTGGAGTGTGATGTTCACATCACTTTATCCCACCAAACCTTAGCGTCTTTTGCATATTGATTACATACTTGGTTGTTGATGAATATTTCTTAAATTGCTGAATTATCTTACCTCTTATTTCTCAGTAAAGAGGGAAAAATAATTTATCAAGTAGTTATTTTGTTACTAGTTCTATTACAAGTTACTTTGTTCCATACTATTTTGTTAGACTAGAACACAGAAGTTTAAGGGTAAAATAAATTCTCAAAATTTTGTTTGTATGGTAGCCCCCCATTTGTTTATCTAACCTCTGTTTTCATATGCATAGTCCCCTTGAGATAGGGCAGCCATTAGAGGGAATTCATAAATCTTGTTTGCTTTTTTGAACTATAAAAATAAATATTTAATTTTCAAATTTAGAGAAATAAACCTAAAAATCGAAGGGTAGGTGCATTATGAGACCCACTTGTCCCACTGAGCACAATACTGATAAATGTGGGTCCCAAGAATTCTGTGGGTTAGAGTCTCAGAGGCAATATGTAGACATTTATTTGTTTCAAGAATGGTCCAAAGTAATGAGTGCATTTAAGGCCATATTAGCTATTAATATTCTTAAGTTGGGAATAACTTTGTTTCAAATCATAGTATTGATAATAACAAGCATATTTGTTAGTGTTATTTTAATAGTGTTTTATGGTTTTTCAAAATGCCATTCCATTTGTATTAGATATCTCATTTGATCCTTACTAACATTTTGAGTTGGACAAGATGGTGGATGCTATTGTTCATTCATTCTTTTTTTTAATGCTTGTTTTTGAGAGAGAAAGTGCGCGTGTGCACGATTTGGGGAGGGGTTGAGCGAGAGGGAAACAGAGGATCTAAGCAGGCTCTGTTCTCTTAGTGCAGAGCCCAACGTGGGGCTCGAACTCTGAAACTGCGAGATCATGACCTGAGCCGACATCAGATGCTTAACTGACTGAGCCACCCAGGTGCCCCATCTTTTCTTGTTTTTATTTTTGGTTTTATTGTGGTAAGAGCACTTAATATGAGGTTCTACTCTCTTAACAGATTAAAAAAAAAGTTATAATCATTTATTGAGTACTTGCTAAACACTTACACTAAGCACCGTATATAATCAAGCTAATTTCATTCTTTCTTTTCTTTTAGGAAGCATATTGTTTTTTATTTTTATAATAGTCTATTGTCAAATTGGTTTCCATATAACACCTAGTGCTTCTCCCCACAAGGGTCCCCTACATGACCATCACCCCTTCCCTCCCCCCGCCCCCTCCCCCTTCAGCTCTTGGTTTATTTTCAGTATTTAATAGTCTCTCATGATTTGTGTCCCTCTTTCTCCCCAGCTCTCTTTCTGCCTTTCCCTCCCTATTGACCTCTGTTAGGTTTCTCCTGTTAGACCTATGAGTGCAAACATATGGTATCTGTCCTCCTCTGCCTGAGATTTTTAAATATAAAATATGGTATTGCTATACACAGGCATAATGCTGTACAGCAGGTCGCTAGATATCTGGGCTTATTCACATTGCTTATCTGAAATTTTATATGCATGGGTTAGTAACTCCTCCTTTCCTTCTTCTGGCCCTGGAACCAGCATCCCACTCTCTGTTTCTGTGAGTTTGAATATTTTATATGCCTCATGGAATCATGCAGTATTTGTCCTTCTTAACTGGCATATTTCACTTAGCATAAAGTTCTCATTTTTTAATTATGGTGTCACATATTGTGGGATTTCCTTCTTTTTTTAAGGCTGAGTAATATTCCATCATGGAATCTGAAGATAAATGGGATTAAAATATTTAAGGACATGTATCTAGGAAAAAAAATAGACTGGAACAGATTTGTATTTCTCACATATGACCTGTGTGACTATAGCCTTTGTGATCCTTTTAGCACTCCATTCTCAAAATGAGATATCTTCTTATTCATTGTTTAGTACTTGTTCAGCATTTATTGCATATTTCAGGCCCTATTTTAACTGTATGTAGGGGTGAACAAAACAAGCGTGGTCCTTGCTTTCATCACATTAGTCTCTTGACAGAAGCAGATATTAAACAATGAAATCTCTCAATTATTTTAAAATTATGAACATGATGAGATACTAGGGTACCTAGGTGGCTCAGCTGGTTAAGTGTCCAACTCTTGGTTTCGGCTCAGGTCATGATCTCATGATTCCATGAGTTTTAGCCTCACATCGGAGGCTCTGTCAGTGCAGAGCCTGCTTGGGATTCTCTCTCTGACTATCTCTCTCTGTCTCTCTCAAAATAAATAAATAAATATTAAAAAAATAAACATGATGAGATATCAAATGGCCATACAGTGGTTTCTAATTGAGTTGGAGAGGGGAAGCAGTTAAGGACCCTCCCTTAAGTCAGTGTCATTTAAGCTGGATTATGATCAATGATTAGTAATTTGTCAGGGAAAAACAGTCTAGGCAAGGAAGTACAGATACAAAAGCCTGAATGTGGGAGGAACTTGTGTTGGTCTAGGAATTAAAATTTGTGTGAGTAACTGGATCAGGGTGAGGGAGGAGACCAACAGATGTATGCCTCTCAGGGCCCTGGGGCTCATGCTAGAGTTTGGGATGTTAAGGTAAATACTAACAAAGAGGTGTAAATTGGTAACAAGTGTGAAATTTCATCATATGCATATCTCTAAATGGTTCTTTTAAAAAATGCAACTTAAACATGTACAGTGTTCACCTTCAAGAGATATTCAGTGTCTAGTATTAGGCAGGCACCATTCTTAGCTACTTGAATGAAACATATATTCTAAATTGGCAGAATTCCTTTAATGAAGCATCCAAAGATAGTGTCTATAACTGTCTTCTGGATGTTTTATACATTCCTTGTGATGATTTTTATCTATATTACTTCTAGAATTATAATCGGTTGTGAAATAGGCAGTGATCATGGTCTTCTGTTCTCTTTTCAAAATATCTAATTACTTAATGGTAAAATTTCAAAAGGATTGTGGCAGATCTTATATCTCAGTTTTGACACTAACTCTCCATGCCTCAGTTTCCTCATCAGTAGAAAGGAATGAATATGGTTTTTCATATTACCCTGCAGATGATAAAGAGAATTTATTTTTCCACCAGTGCATTAAGTTGAGCTGCCTCATTCTAATCCTGGCATGGTTTTTCATTTTAAAAGATATAAAAAATATTAAATGCAACTTAAATCTTTACATATATATGTATATATGTACACACACACACAGACACACACACACAACACACACATAAAAACTTCTTTACCTTCCTTCCCATGTCATTGCTTTGTGTCCTCTTTAAGTGTATGTGTGTCTCTGCTGCCTAAACTTTTCTCTGCTTCTCATTCCTGTAGTCTTCTTAGGTCTCACTCTCTCTCTCTCACTAACACACACATACACACAAACACACAACTTGAAAAACTACTCTCTTCTGTTTTTCTTAAAGCTTCCCAAAAGTCTTTAATAAAATCAGCCCTTGGAAACTCTTACCCCTCTCATCGACCTTTCTTCTACTCTCCTCTTGTTACCATTTTTAATTTACACGATTATACTACGTGGGGAAAGTAAATACTCATATTTTTTCCTATTATCTTTATCATTACTAGATACCTCTGGTTCCTCTGGGTGGGGATAAAGGGACCATATTTCTTTGATTCACTCTAAAATTCATCCCACTCAGTGAATACCCACTCATTCCTTCTTCTGTGATTGAGAGTTCATGACAGTCATTGTACCAAACACTTTAGCATCAGTATAACAGAACATTATATGTCCTTGTTTAATATCCCCCCAAAAGTGCTGGCATTTCACTTGCCCAAAGTTCAACAAAGTCCAGTGGTGGTTTCTGAGATGTCCACCCAGGCTTGGTCTGCAAAATGAAAGGAGATTTGTTCCCCATCTAATAGTGATCTCATTTCTACCATGTGTGTAATTGGCATAGTTTCCTCAGATGCAAAATGAAGATAATGATTTACTTTATTGATAATATTTACCTTATCAGATCATTTACCTTATCAGATTATGAAGTATATTTGTTTTCTAGGCCTACTGTAAAAAAGGTATCTCAAATGGAGTGGCTTAAACAGCAGAAATGTATTGTTTCAAGGTTCTAGAGGTGAGAAATTCAGGATCAAGGTATTGGCAGGGCTGTGCTCCTTGTGAAAATTCTAGGTGAGGGACTGTGCCAGACCTCTCTGCTAGTTTCTGATGGTTCTTTGACTTGTGGTTGGAGAACTCTAATCTTCACATGGCATTTTCTTTTTATAAGGACACAGTCATATTGCATTAGCATACCTCACCGATCCACCCGTTCATTTCACATAATTATATCTGCAGTTTCCAAATAAGGCTACATTTTGAGGTATGAGAAGTTAAGACTTTAACTTATGAATTTTGGGGAAACATAATTCATTCCTTAACATGAAGATTAAATGAAATTACATATGTGAAGAAAATGGCTTCAAAATAGAAAATTGTATTATCTTTTCATTATGTACTTAAACCTTTGTATTATGGGTGTGTATGTAGGCTTGTTAAAGGTAGAGTTAGTCATCTTTGTATCCCCTGCTTCTATATAGCTGATAGCATAAGGCTTTTGTCTACTCTAGGTACTAAATGTTTGATAAATGCTCTTTAGTCATACACATACTGTTACATAATTAGATTCTGTATGCATAAGAAAGTCAATGTTTCCGTGAGTGTCTGTGGCTAAGCACAAAGTCATAAGTGTTTAGTAAAAATCTGTAGTGAGGGAAAATAGTGTGAGTGAAATTATGAACCGGGTTTTGCTGACTTTAGCTGTGTGTCACATTTTATCAGTCAAGAGAAATATCTAAAGTGAGGCCCATTGGGAAAGTAAGCACAGCAGGTGGAGCAGTTACTGGAAATAGTGTGTCAACCAGAGAGAGAGAGAGAGAGAGAGAGAGAGAGAGAGAGAGAGAGAGAGAAAGGAACAGGGAGTTAATTTTGCAATTCTTCAAGTGAAGAATGATCCACAAGTTCTACAAAATTTAAGTAGTCTTAAAGGACATTTCATTGACAGATTTATGTTATAGTCTCTTGCTTTGTATAACACTGCTTCAAAACAAAGCAATTTATTGAACCCAATAGTATCATTATTCTAGAGGTTTATAAGGTTAAAAATATCTGGAGTTTTGTGAGCAGCAATAGCATGAAATGGGATATTAATAATGATGAGCATGTTTACGGTACCTGTGAACACACAGAGGCTGAAGCTTGATGGCTGATCACCCCGAGTTAGAAGGAAAGAGAAGATAAAACTTTGTTACATTTCTTTTAATGTCAAGATGAAAAGAACTCACCTTCATATTCCTCAAATATTCCCTTTTTACAACTTGGTCGGTGGTTCTTACTTCTGGTTATATATTAGAATCACCTGGGGATATCTAAAAATATGTGTTTCAGGCCTACTGCACGTCATGTGAATCATGGACGGTAGCCCACTGACAGCCAGGGTTTCGAGCCACTCTTGGGCCAGATTTTTTCCTGGTGGCCAGTGAGTATAGTAATAGCTGTAGGATATGTAGCTTATGGGATTCTAACTGAAAATGGTTTAGCTTCTTTCCTAAATGCTGAACACCTTAAACCTGAGTTAGAAGGAAAGAGAAGATAAAACTTTGTTACATGGAGTGACTAAATCCATGCAGATGCTGGAAATTTTGTCCCCACACTCTTTCAAGGGTCACACAGACTACATTTATACACCTTCCTCAAGAGTCATGTAGATTCATCATTCCTAAAGAAAGCAGAAAGTTTAATAGTGCAAAATGCTAAACTATCATCTGCCTGCTCTGCATCCTAATTAATTATTACGGAACTCCCCATGTTGATGGGTAGGTGATACACAGGGATGGCATGAAGTTAGGAGGAATGTGATCAGCTTCTTGACCCCAGAAGATTGGCCACTGAATTTAATTTAGTACAGATTTACTGTTCACTGCTAATTTTTTGGAGGGTGTTGGAAAAATACCTGAGTTTCGGCTATCAGTATTATAAACATGGTGCCTATTGTATAGGGAGTACTCTGTAGGCTTTTCTCTGCCTTTTTAAAAATGAGCTGACCATTTGACAAAAGAATAGACAGAATTTCAGTGACTTTATACTTGATTTTATAGTCTCACTTATACTGGTTTATAAATGCTGAAATATTTTTGGGTCCCAAAGGTTAGTATTTGCCTCTATAATCTTGACAGGTCATTATTTTTCACCATTAATAAAAGTCTTAAACTTTAAAGATAACAATTCCCCAGAATAATCAAACCAGAACTATTAAAGTGAGCAAGAAGAATGATGAAAAATAAAGTAAAAAAATAAATTCATTCTTTGAATACATATTTATAATCAAAGGGCTACACTATATTTTGAAGCCAAAAGTGGAAATGCATTATAAAATATCTGCATAAAATGTTCAAAACATGAGCCCCCAAGTACATTTCCTTGATAGAGTAATTCTTTTCACATTGCAGAAACTCATTTTAACAAGTCAGTGGCAAGGAACTCTAAGACTCAAAAATAAGATTAACTATAATCCGTAGGATAGAAGATGATTAAAGCTCTGAATTAGGAAGAGAGTATCACACCCCTAATTAACTGTGGAACGGGAACCAGAACTCAGATCTAACTCCTGTGTTACCTTTTATGAGGCCAGGCTACTTTCTTAAAAAAGGCTTTCTCTCTCTTGCTTACTCACAGGCTCTATTTCTTGCTGGCTTTCACCTCTATTATTCAAAACATAAAAACATGGAGGTTTAAAAAGTGTTATTTCTATCTTAAGAAGTTAAGAATTTTATTTTTCAGTAGTTCCCTTTAGAACCTATTCATATAATTGTATTATAACTTTCTGCATTTTATTACACATTAAAAATATTATATACATCATATATTCTTATACTTTGTTTTTTCACATGCATATTTTATTTATTGCTAACTCATGTTTTTTCAAAAGTATTTAAGTTGTATTACAACTGGTTATTAAGTCACTAAACAATTTAGTCTAATATAACATAAAACACATATGTTAGAAAAAATGTAAAGTGTTTATCATAACGTAATTGTAAGAAAAAATTGCAGGTATAAACAGATATGTGGATCAGCCTGGGGATAGATAAGCTTTGTGTTTATATACACAATAGGTGGCCTTTCATTTCTGCATCACATTTAAGAGTTTTACTGAGCGACTGCCTTGTAATTTTAAGTAAGAATTCACCTACTGACTGATATTTATGATGTTCCCAATGTTTGTAAATATTATGTGATGAACAATTTATGTATCACTCTTTTTTGACTACTTCATAAAGATAAATTTCCATGAAAATAGAAATCTGTGATTTTTAAAATGTAATATTATTTTCCACAAGGGTTTTGACAAATATACGAATAAAATCAATTTATGAATACATTCGTTTTCCCATATCCTTTTCATCCTAGAGTTTTCTTTGTTTTTGTTTTTGTTTTTCATGTATGCAAAAGCAAAGGATGTTTATTCGGGCTTAAGCTCGGTCTCTCAGACCTCACCAATGCAGTGGATCTGTGCTGACAGCCCTGATTATCAGTGGGGCAGGGTTCTTATTACACTTGGGGCAAGGGATGGGGTGATGGGTGGAGTGAGGGGCTGAGGTCACAAAAGGATTGGGTGGTGCTTCGGCAGAGGTTGGTATGGCACAGGGTGATTGGCTAATTTAAAACTAAGCGGGCTCACTAAACAGCCAGAACATGGGGCATCTTATGATTGGTTTGGGCTAGCGGAGGTATGCTTGGGAAATGGGTGGGTGGTTTTTTCTTTCCGCTGCTGCTGAGTCACTCCTGGGAAAATAGTAACTTAGGCCTAGAGTTATTTTTTTTAATAAAGAACACTTGGAAATAGAATTAATGGAGGATATGGTATGAACACGTAAAAAAATAAATATGACTGAAATACACACCAATCTGACAGTATCAGTTTAAATTTCTGGTTTTAAGTATGCTTTGGTCATAAGCTGTCGAAGTCTTCCTTTAATTTATTTCACAGTACTCGGTCCACTCATGGTTTTACTAGATTTTGGATTTGGTTTTATTAGTATTATAAAAAGTTATTTAGATAAAGTAGACTTCAAATTAATAATATTTTTCATGATTTCTCTTATAATACTTAAAGGTTTTTTTCAGTCTATAATCAGTTCCCCCTTTTCCATTCCTGATAGTGCTGATGTTTGCCTTCTTTCTTTTTTTTCCTGATTATCTGATTATTCTTATCTATTCAGTCATTTCTTTGAAACACAATAGTTTTAAAATAATTGTTCACTTTTTTTATCTTCATGATAGTCTTTTTCTTTCTTTCTTTCTTTTTTTTTTTTTTAGTGTGTGTTACGGGTAAGCACACATTTTCAATCTTTTTGTTTTCACCTCAATGCATTTAGGGGTAGCAGTTTTATTTTGAGCACAATTTTGGATATATCCTAAGGTTTTGGAAAACAGTGATATTATTTTCATTCTATTTTAAGTTTATAATTCTCTTTTATTTAATATTTGAATTATAAAATTTTCAGATACTTGGATTTTTATTTGATTCTTTGTTGTTTTCTAAATATTATATTGTGATTAGTGATTAGATAGTAGCTCTTATGATATAATAAAAAACTTTTTTCTTGTGCATGGAATATCTTTCCATTTGCTTGTGCCATCTTCAATTTCTTTTCATCAACGTTTGTAGTTTTCAGAGTACAGTTCTTTCATGTTTTTGGTTAAGTTTGTTCCTAGATATTTTATTGTTTTTGGTGCAGTTGTAAATGGTGTTTTTTAAATATGTCTTTCTGTGACTTTGTTATTAGTATATAGAAACACTACTGATTTCTGGGTATTAATTTTGTATCATTGCTTGACTGAATTTGCATATTATTTCTAGTAGTTCTTGAGAATGCCTTTATGGTCTACTAGATAGTATAATTTAACAAATATTCTTTTAGTATATGATTAGAAGATTTATTCTCTATTTATTGAAGGTATAAAGCAATCAAGTTATTAATTATGTCATTCAGAACGTCAATGAATTTCTTGTTTTTAGGGATTTGGTCTAAAGAGTTATATCGAGTTATCAAATGTTGTTATCAAGTTGTTGCCCTTTTTGTGAAATTATATCAGTTTTTCTGTATATATTTCAAGGGTATAAGATGCATTAATTTTGAGTACTCATATCATTTGGTTTCTTTCTTTGTCCATTTGGACAAAATTTTCCCGCTCACCTTAGTACATATACATATGGACAAACTTTTCTTCTTTGATTTTAATAATTCAACAACTATTTTATTTTGCCTGATAATACTTGTGGCATCCTATTTTTCTTAACAACCTGGACCATTTGATTTTAGGTGGGTCTGTTATAAGCAACATAAGTCAGATCTTGTTATCTGTGTGATATTCTCCATCTTTTTATTAGCTGAATATAATGTATTTCCATACATGATATAATTGAAGAGTTTAGACTAATTTTTGCCATATTATTTTGTCATTTCTACTTTTAAAAAAATTTTGTGTGCTCTTTGATTTTTTTTAATCTTTCTTATCATTTGTTAGATCATTGCATTTTGCCCTTCACTGATTTAGCATTTATAGATCATGTTCTTTTAGGGGCTATAAATAAATTTTGTTTCTATTTTTGTTTTTTAAATTTTTTATAATTTAAAATAATTATAGACTCTTGGAGTTGCAAAAATTAGATAACTATATCCATGTAAGATCACACAGTTTTCTCTAATGGTAACATTTTACATAGCTTCAGCACATTATCAAAAACCCCAAACTGGCATTAATGTGTGCATTAAGTGTACACTAAGTACATTTCACCAGTTTTTGCATGATTCATTTTTTGTATGTATGTGTATATTTCTATGATATTTCTCACATGTACATATTTGTATAATTAACACCAATCAATATATAGAACTGCTCTATCCACAAAGGAACTCATTCATACTACACCTTTAGGGTACATTACCTTCCAACCTACCTCTGGCTACCTCTCATCTGCATCTCTACAATTGTATTAATTCAAGAACATTATATAAATGGAATCATCCTGTCTGTAACCTATTTTTTTTCATCTGCATCCAGATTTATTGTGATTCTGTAGTTTGTTTCTTTTTAATGCTGAGTAGTAGTCTCTTTCTTATATGGATGGATATGCCAGATTTTGTTTATCCCTTCACCCCCCTGAAGGAAGTTGGGTTATTTTCAGTTTTGGTTTTTTACACAAAAAAAGCTGCTATAAATATTTGTGGACAGATGTTTGTGTGAACATATATTTTCATTTCTTTAAAATGAATGCCAAGGAATGTGCTTAACATTTTTAATATGAAATTACTTTTGTATCTTTTATTTGCTTAAAAATTTTTTTAATGTTTATTTATTTTTGCAAGACAGAGAGATAGAGCAGACAGGGGAAAGGTAGAGAGAGAAGGAGACAGAGAATCTGAAGCAGGCTCCAGGCTCTGAGCTGTTAGCACAGAGCCCAACACTGGGCTCAGATTCACCAACTGTGAGACCCGAGCGGAAGTTGCCCACATACCCAACTTAGCCACCCAGGAGCCCCTACTTTTGTATCTTTTAAAATCAAGTCTGGTTTTAATCAATATTCATAACTTCAGCCTCAAATCAATATACTGAATATACTAAAAAGGCTGTCTTTTTGTTGTAACCCACCACTTGCTTTCCTGTTGTCTGGAATTTTAGTTCTAACTTCTTATTTAAAACATATTTTGAAAATAAAAAATAAAATAAAATAACCTATTCAATAAAAAATCAACCTGTTCAATAAACAGGTTGGTACCTATTTAAATATTACAGTAGATTTTATTCAGTTGCTTTACCTTTTCTTTCTTTCTTTTTTTGTTCATTTTATTATTTCCTTCTAGAATTTTTTCTTGGTGGAATAGTTTTACTTAGAAAAGGTTTTATGTGTGGTTCACTTTCTAAATTCTCAGCTGTCTGAAAAAACACCCTTATTGACACCATCCATCTTGAATGAAAGTTGGACTATTAAAGATTCCTAGATTTTAGTTCTTTCTCATAGGATTTTAAAGATGTTGTTTCATTTGCAAACCATAAGATAGAAATAGAATGCTTTCTTCAGTTTGGAATAATCTATCATTTTTATTTGAATGCATTAGATATTTTTTATCCTTGTTTTCAAGTTTCATTTGGACCACATTATTGCACCTTAGGATTTTAATCCTTTTCACTATACAGTGGGTCTTTCATTTTGAGGACTATCCTCTCACTGTTCCCCTTTTCCCAACTCTCAAATTCTCAAGCATTATTCCTGCAAATACAGATTAACTTACATTCTCACTTACATTAACTCTTTTTTCCCCTCTTTGAATCTATGAAGAGATAGATTTTGGAAACTTCTGAAACTTCCCATTTCATTATTTAGTCATTTGTTGAATTTATATTATAACAATTATGTTTTTATTTTAATTATTATTACTATTCAATTTTTGTTGATTATTTTCTGTGTTTGTTTTATGTAAATAACATTTCCCTCCTTTCTCTGAGGATATTAGCTTGTTCAATAAATTAATATTGATTAATTTATTCTTATTATATCTAAGTTTTAAAAAATGTCTATTTTTGAGAGAGAGATACTGAGCAGGAGTGGCAGAAAAAGGGAGGCACGGGAGCCTGCTTGGGGCTCAAACTCACAAACTGTGAGATTATGACCTGAGCTGAAATCAAGAATTGGGCACTTAAATGACTAAGCCACCCAGGTGCCCCTGTCTAAGCTTTCTAATGTGTAAAATTTGTTGATTCTTTTTGATAGGGTTGGCGTTTCTCAGGTGTTGGTGTAAATGGCACATTGGGGCATGGTCACATGAGCTGAGACTGCTTTTCAGTACTGATGCTGGTGCTGAGCGTCTACAGGGCTGTGGGGAGGCGGGGTGGGGGGTGATGGGGCGGTAAGGTGGCTTCAAGATGAAGCAATTCAGGGTCAAGCTTCCCAGTTCTTCCTAGATGGAAGTTTATTATTGCTGGGTGTGTCTCTTCCCTTTTCCTGAGATTACCTATAGTGATTTTTCTTTTTAAAAAAATTTTTTTGAAGATGAATGTAGTTATTAATTTAAGAAAATCAACTCTATCATTTCTAAACAGTTGATACCAGAAGAACTGAAAATTTGTAAGGCAATATATTCATAATAACTGGCTTAAATCATACTTATTTTACATTAAACTCCTTTTCATTGTATTGCTTAAGTTACAGAGGCTAATCCTCTCTTCTAGGACTTTTTGGTTTTTTTTCTCCATCAATAGGAAGATTTTAAAAAATTCAAATTCAGCTGAGGTTTAGTAATCATGTTATTGCTTTTGAGTATTTGAGTATTTCTTCCCCCAATCATTTATTTTGTGCTGGTTTATCTAAGATGAAGACTATTGATTTTTTTAAACAATCAAAATCATTAACAAAAACCCATGAGTACATTGAGCCTTTTTGGAATAAAATTATTTAATTTTTTTTATAGTTCTTCCTTAGCCTTCCTCAAATTATCAGTTCATTGTTTTGTTGGTTCTAAAATTTATCCTTTTTATTTCTAGATTTATTTCTGCCCCATTAAGATTAAAAATATATATATTTTTTGTTTTTATTTTGAGAGACAGAGAGCAAGCTGGGGAGGGGGAGAGAGAGAGAGCGAGACAGAGAATCTGAAGCAGGCTCCAGGCTCTGAGCTGTCAGTACAGAGCCCAACGTGGAGCTCGAACCCATGGACTGTGAGATCATGACCTGAGCCAAAGTTGGGCGCTTAACCGACTGAGCCACCCAGGTGCCCCAAAGATTTTATTTGTCTGTATACAGCTATGGTGTGTTGTCTGTTGGGAGAATTTTTCTGGAAGGGTAAGGACATCAATGCAGAAGAGTTTTCATTTAAGCCAAGTCCTGAATTTTTCAAAATCAGTGTGAATTATAAAGAAGGCAGTAATAAAAGTTTTGTTTAATCTATACTACATGAAGTAATTTGCCTTTACCATCGTCTTGATTGGTAGAGTGCAAAACCACATCCATTTGCACACTGCATGAAACAGCAATTGAAAGATCAAAAGTGATCTTTGTTTCCATGTGAATTTCTCTTTGGCCTGATGCTAAAATTTGGCATTTGTGGGGTTGTGCCAGATTTGACTAGGAGAAGGGCCAAGCAAGAAAAGCTGCCAGGGCAAACGTTATATTTCATAACATAAACATCCTCATATATTCTCAGTCTCATGGCTTACACTTTATCTTTTTTCTATTGATCATCTCATGAAATGGAAGCAAAACATTGTGAGTTTGAATTGGGTAAATATAATTGTATGCTCTGTTTAAAATGGTATTATATTTTAGAACTATAGAAAGAAATGGCATTCAATGCAATGTTAAGCAAAGAGGAAATTCAAATAGATTTTGCTAGGGAAATACAGCTCATAAATGAATAACTCAGAGAAAAAAATACAAAGTTTATATTAAATATTTAATTTATGTAATGATTAACATTGTTGACCATTTTTAGTAAATAATGGGTTGCTCATAATAATTGTTCATTTTAATATATTTCTTGATCTTTGTTGTGGGTCTATTACATTTTGGTAAGAAATTACATCATTCAATTCTTTTCAGTGCTCCTCTCCCAAATTAAAAACAAAGGAAAACGAAGCAAAATAAAATAAGTAGCATATAATGAATTAGCTCAATTATTCAGATACTCCTGGTTGGTGGATTTGAAGGCCTTGATTGATTCTTCCTCTTCTTCATTGCTTTTACATTATATTTCCTCCTTTTCCTTGTTATGGTCAGTGTTGTTAAAATACTTTATCCTATTCCTCTAGATTCTATTAATTTTTAAAAATTTAAACTTTTCTAGTTGTCACAGATAATGCTATTGGTTATTAAGTAATTAACCAAATTCTATTTAATCATGATTTATGATTAATTATTGAATTACTCATTTAGTCAACCTGGGATGACCCTGGAATTAGAAACAATTTCCAAAAATATAAATAAATATCATTTATTAATAAGTATATGAGATGTTTTATTAAGAAATCTTGTGGTAGAAAATTGAGTTACCATTTTTTCCTCTAGATTTATTTCCCAATTTACACAAAGAGATCCAAATAATACTGAACGATTTGGGTTATGTACTTTCAGGGTTTATCTTTCATGTTTCCTGCATTTTGGCATCTTCTGTCTTGTATTTGTGAGAGAAAAATTCTAAAATCTGATAACAAATGAAGATCTGTAAGATGTAATTGTTCATTTGACTATTTTCCTCTTAAAAGTATTTGGCTTCTATCTTCTTTAACCGGCTCTCCCCTTCTTGTTTTAATGGTATGTTCTCTCCACTACCGTTCTCTAACTTGTAATGCTTATTTCTATGCATATGACTCTCCCCATGTCAGTCTTGGATCTTCCCTCTCTCAGGAGCTCCAGATTTATGACTCAGTTAACCAGGATGTTACACCTCTTTCTCTAACTTGGCATGACAAAAACTGAACTGATGGTCTTTCCTGGATCTGTGACTTGTTAATGGTATCATCTTGGGCAGTTCACCTTATCAACTGTTATGAGGATAAATGAGGTAATACAAGAAATCTGTTGTAGAATTTTGTCCAGAGGTGCTCAATAATTGTTCCCTCCCTGACCACCTCTCTCTGAGTTTTCCATTTCTGTCTGTAGAACCTCTATCCGGTCACCAAATCATCATCTTTCACTTTGCACTTTTCCTTGCCTCCCACATCAAACCCATGCTCTCCCATCAGTAGTTTCGAATTTGATTCAAAGTGATTATATTCTAGGCCAGGATCTAATTGCCTGGGTCATTTCAAGGCTTGTTTTTACTGTTCTTCCTCATGGCTTGACCTTCCTTTCTCATTTAGTTCTTATGCGTTGTTATGAGAAACTTCTGAAAGGTAGTCCTGTGTGTCATTCCCTTACCAATAAATTGTCAAGAGATTCTCCAATACCTAAAAAGTAAAGCCCAACTTACATTGTTGGATGCTCAATAATGGGGTGCCTAAACATTTCCCTCTGTAATTTTACTATTCTCTTTGCAAACTTTCCCTCTTATTATAATAAGTTGCTTTTGTTTTTACATACATACCGCATGTGTTCTTTCTCAAGTCTTTATGTTCCTCCCGGCCACAGTGCTTCTGAATGTCTTTCTCCTCATACCTATACTACCCAAATCTCCATATTTCAAAGGTACAGCTAAGGCCTTCCTTCTTTCTAGTGATATCAAGTAATTCAAGCATTTCTTAATCAAAATCCCTACTTCATCTGTATGTGTCACCACTTGCTGCTTCATATTAGTTACATGTCCTGTTTCCACATTTGTCCTTAAGTTTCTTGATGGCAGAATCTATATCTTTGTCATCTTGGTATCCTCTCAATAGTTGTAATTAAAACTTTTCCTATAGTACTTCATTATTATTTATTGAATAAGTAAATGGATATGTATTGATTGAGTTATTGCTTTTGTGATTCCCCAAATAGATAAAAATTTATGAGGATAGAATTAGTGAGTAAACCTAGACAAAAATGTGCAGTCCTTGCTCTACTAGATTTTCTGTAATATGAGAGTAGTATCAATATTTGCTGCTCATCGCTTACAAGATCCTTGGAGACTCTGAATGAATTCATTTTTACTGAATTATGTTCAATGTACTGAGCCAGTTGCATTTTTAAAACTTTAATTCAAGAAAATGGTATTAAAACATTCCTTTGTTTCTTTTGCAAAATATTTTTTTAAATGAGATCTTTATTAAGCAATCTAAGTACAATGATGTTTCTCATTCAGTAAAACGCATTACAGTAGAGAAAACAGTCATTTCTATTTCATGGGCAATATTTTTTTCTAAATAAGTATCTTGTATAACTGGGATTTACCTGATGTTAGTGCCATATCATATTCAAGGATATTTTAATGGTGATTCAAATTCTTAACAGTTTTGTGAAAAATCCTTTACATTTTCTACTAAAGTAGGTTATGTGCTTTTTCAAGAGACAGCAAACTATTCAGATGAACTCAAGATATTTTAATGAGCTACAGGGAAGGTTATAATAGCCAATGTACTTAGCATTTGTTGTCTAACAGATGAACTTACGAATTTTTAAGAATGTTTTTTAAAACATGGTTTTCAGTGATTCATTTAGTCAAAACATATTCTGCCCTTTAAAAAGGAACATCTCTGTCAGTCCTCCAAATATATTCTATAATTTAAGCTTCTAATTAGAAGCTTTATCACACAAACTTTGCATCAGGATTTTGGCATCACATAAATATTGCACATTCTGAGATTTTTAATTCTCAAGACTGTTAGCCATTTTGTGTGTGTGTGTGTTTCTTAAAAATAACTGATAGTTTCTCTTTCATTTACTTTGAAATAATTATTGAATGTTCTAATTTTAATTGCTAAGTTTTTTATATTATTAATACTAATATAGCTTCTTCTATCATGATGAAAGTTTTCATAGTAAACGTTTTATACTTATAAAGGCTAAGGATATAAGAAACGTCTGAAAACTAATCACACTGAATTTTAGTCTCAGTGTTTTCATGAACTTACTCTTTTATTAATTCATACATTCATATATTCAAGTATTTATTGAGTGTCCTTATAGGCTCCAAATTTGGAGTGTAACTACAGAGATACCTTGGACACTAGAGCTATACACTACCTCCACGTTAGAATCAAGAGGAAGAAGTACTTAGGACTTCCAGAGATTGGATTAGTTGTCTAAACAGCAGCAGACTTCACACTGAAACCCAGCTCTAGTCTTTCCTTTATGCTGAGATCCATTGCCATGAGGCTGCCATTTATTTTCTCAGTGGCTTGTACCTCTCGTGTTAAATGAAGATATTCTGGATTTTCCTCAATCCAAGAAATATGGTGGAGTAAAATGAGATTATGTAATTGAAAGCTTTTAGGTTTCTGTGAAGAATGATGCTATAGAATTCTAAGGTACCATCATGTAGTAGTAGAGGTCAATTTTATGAATCCATGATCTTTCCCTGAAAGAATAACATGGTCATGGACTACAGGTGATGTTTACACATATGTACTTAAACAAACAAAAATCTTTGTGATAAAATTGATAATTTTTGCCTTTGTTGTGGTTAATATTGTTATTAGCAAATTGGGAATAATGAGGGAGGAGAATGTATTTAACTTCATTTGAAATGATAAATCCTGTATTTGAAACTATTAAGGTTAGGGACCGTTTGTTCTGTCACTAATATTAAAAGGTAATTTTTGAATGAAACACCAGAAACACTTGCTAAATAAGTCTCCTTCTAAAAGGTAGGAAGCATCTCTTTAGGGGATTAGGTTTGGCTTCTTTATGTATTCCAGTGAATTTTTTATGAAATTAAGAATTTCCTAGTCCTTACATGTAAAACAGTGTAGCATATTGTGCTCTTTAATGTTTCTAATCCTCCCAATTTTAGGGAGAAATAGACATAAAAGAATAAATAACAACTGCTTTAAAATTGTGACATCCTCACTAATAATTTTTGCTTTTTCAACAAATGTTTTTTGAGCTTACATGGCTTCTGGTAAACATTGGACAATTAATCATCCTCAGGAAATAATCCAGAATATATTACCGAATTTCTTAAAAATCATATTCATGTATTCTTGTTCCATTTATTTTCCTCTTGACATATAAAATAATTATTTTGCATATGAAAACTTAAGGTGAGTCTCAGAAGGTGCTTGAGAATTTGTTGGAACCTTTGATAACATGGAGGGAAATCTGAGAGGCACAAAAATCAATTTCTAAGAGAAGCATTATAATCATTTTTATGCCACGAACCACTATCACCATTATTATTGTAATCATCATGTAGCTTTTACTAGGCTGACATTTAAAAAAGCTTTAACAGTGCAGCGCTTGCTTTCACAATGCACCTTGGGATTTGTGCATATATCCTGATTATTAAATTCAGCTACTGAAGCCCCAAGATTGTAAGAGACTTGCTCAAGGTCACAAAAAATTAATAACAGTTACAGAAAGAACTCATGAAATTACATCACGAGGTCAAGTATATTGGTCAGTGGGGCACCTGGGTGGCTCAGATGGTTGAGCATCTGACTTCGGCTCAGATCATGGTCTTACAGTTCATGGGTTCAAGCCCCACGTTGGGCTCTGTGCTGACCGCTAGCTCAGAACCTGGAGCCTGCTTCAGATTCTGTGTCTCTTTCTGTCTCTGCCCCTCCCCTGTTCATACTCTGTCTGTCTCTGTCTCTCAAAAATAAATAAATGTAATATATATATAATATATATGTGTCAGTAAATAACCTTTCTTTTTCACAGTGTTTAATGAAAAAATTATATTTCACAAATGATGTAGGGGGAAGTTTCAAAGCCATAGTGTATGTCAGTTGTTAGTTAGTTTCTCCAAGTTGTGAGCTTTGTGTAGCTATCAGCAAATCACTTTAATTTCTTGATCTTTAAGAGTATGAAATTGTTTACTAATGATTTTCTGTGTTTACTAATAGTTGAATATTATGGAATGATATTGGTAGATTGTATTTTCCAGGATGGCCTCAACAAAATCTCCCATTGCACATGTTTTTGAGCCATGTGACTTTGTCATTCCCCTGTTGGTAGTAGGGGTCTAATTCTGCTCCCCTGAAGTCTGGGCTGGTCTTAGTCACTTGTAACCAGTGGAGCACACTAAGAGTGATGCTTCATGGATTCCCAGACCAGGTCAGAAGAAGCTCTGCAGCATCTGCCTTTGTCTCTTCTTCCTCTCAAATTCTCTCTCTGAGAGTCCCGACTCATTCTGAGATTCCCAAGTCACCCTGAGGAGCCACATGTAGTGTTGGCAGTCCTAGCTGAGCTTAGCTCTTCCATCTTCCAGTTCTGATGCCAGGCTTCATGAGAGAAGAAGCTTCCAGATGCTAGACCACACCTCCTTGAGAGGCCTTCATTCCTTTATGTTTTACCAGCTGAGGCTTCAGACGCTCGGATTAGATGCAAGCCATCTGCGCTGCACACTGTCCAAATTCCTGACCTACAAAACATGTAAGCAAAATAAAATGGTTGCTGTTTATGCTACTAAGTTTAGGGAATTTGTTTTGCAGCAGTAGATAATTTGAACAGATGGTAAAAGTAAAATCTTTGGACAAAATAAAAATTGTTATACTATCTATTCTTGATATCTCTGCTGGAGTAGAGACTCTGATAGTTCAAGTGTATAGATATTCTATTTTCATTATCATGCCTATTGAGATTCTTATGCCTCAGTAAGGCTTCCTATCCCAGATTTTCAGTCATGCATCATTTCCATTGAAATTGCTGCCTCCCTCCACAAATTCTGTCCACACAACTCAACAAAACCGAGACTCTAGTACTGGTCTGTAAAGTACATACAGTAGTAGATGGGCAGTGGTTTTTAAATTTGGGACATGCCCATAATATTGTAAGATCTTTGTAGAAACTTCAGAGGTTGGAGTTCATTCTGATGCAGAAGCATAGCATCTTGGTATATCATGACCTGGGCAGAGAAGGGAAGTTCCTGACCCTTATGTAGAGAATCCTTCTATATCTATATCTAGTTGTTTCTTTTCTATCCCTCCTCCTAGGTTGATACAGACAATAGCGGAAGAGTTACAATAAATTTCTCTTTAAAAAATTTTTAATGCTTGTTTATTTTTGAGAGAGACAGAGACAGAGCATGAGCAGGGGAGGGGCAGAGAAAGATAGAAACATGGAATCTGAAGCAGGCTCCAGGTTCTGAGCTATCAGTCAGCACAGAGCCCGACACGGGGCTTGAATTTACGAACCGTGAGATCATGACCTGAGCTGAAGTCAGATGCTTAACTGACTGAGCCACCCAGGTGCCCCTAAAATAAACTTCTACAGAGAAAACAGCAAGATACTGACCAATATATATACCACAATTCCATATCTGTAAAAAAAATGTGTGTGTCTGTGTGAGCAAGTATGTTTGAAATTTGTCTGTGAAAGAGTAAAAATCAGCCTTTAGAGGAATATGCCACATCACTGACAGTGAATAATTACCTGTGTGGATAGAATTAGAAGAGCCGAGAGAGTAGGTTAGAAAATGAGAGTAAATTCTGTCTCTCTCTCCCTCTTTCTCTTTTTCTCTTTCTTCCATCCTCCCCTCTTTTTTCCTCTTGTTCTGAATATAGCAGAACTCAATAATTACAACATAGATCTCATCACAGATCTCCTAGATCTTTGTTGTTAAAAAGTTGGTCTCCCAAAGGACATATATTCCACATTTTATCAGATGCCCCTTACCTATGACTGCAGATTAGCTCAGTCTCTTTTGTTTCAACCATTACTGAGTCATTCAGCTCGGCCGAGGTGCCAATAAACTTTCTTCAGGTGCAGCTTGACACCCCTCACCTTGTGCCCCAGATATATAACTCTTTTCCCTTGCCAAAGGTTTTCTTCGTTGACTCCAAAGTGTGGGATGCTTAGCACTCATGCAAACAAAAGTCGGAAGTGTGAGAGATTTAACAGTCCATCACAGAAACTTTTGCCAGGGCAAAAGGGAAACAGTGGACAAAAGTTTTCATTTTGTCCTCCATAGATGCAGTGACCTAATGTGAAGTATATGTGGCAACTCAGAAGATACACCTGTATGATTACAGGCGCATTTAGCCATGGCTGGTTTGATGAAGCATTTGCATATTATCTTTTGCTCCTGTCTTATTTCACTCCTTTTGTCTGGCACTCCTGTTGCCTGGGATTGCACTTCTTTATAAAACAGTAGCATATGAGTCTAAGATTCAGGCTCTACTTTCTGTTAAACTCTCTAAGAAACATAGAAAAGAGGACTTCCTCAATGTTAGGCCTCTTGTCCACACCACAAACACATAACATACTGGCAAACTATTTTTAAGAAAATTAAAGTTTGGCTAAATATTAATTAATCTATGGCTTAATTAATCTCAGGGTATCAATGTGTGCTGAGAGAATGGTGGATGAAAATATCAAAAACTTTTATACAAACCTATAAAATTACAAAAATTAAAATTAAATTTCTATAATAGTGGAAACCATTTCTTGGTAGAGCAATTGGTGGGACCTAAGATATGAGTGGCCAAAGCCCATGCATTTGCTAAGGAATTAAGAGATAAGCAGAGGAAGAAGAGGTAATTCTTAGTAAAAATGAGCAGTAGAAGTGATGATCTAGATGTAGAGATCAGATGATGTAGGCATGGAAGGCAAGATGAAGAATGATGCCTCCATTGAAATTGGTCCTAGAAACATGTCTAGACACTAATATTTCTTATGGAAAGCCATCTCTAAGAGGTGGCTAAAGTTATTTCAAAGCAAAACTAAATATAATAAATCATATTCAGGCTACCCCACATGCTGATACTGAGTGGTCACTTTTAATGAATTGTTTACTATTTATTTTCTAACAGAAAAATTCTCTAATTTGTGAGCTAAAGGTGGATTTGAAGAATCTCACTGAGTGGACATAAAGCATATGCCTGATAAGTGACAGTGCTGGACCAGGAATCCAAGTCTCCTGGTTCTAATTCTGTGTATCCTTTGAGGCCATACAGGCTTTGAAATGACCTACTTGTCTGTCTACTTGTGCTATAAGTTCATTGTCTGTCTCAAGCTTAACACCTCAAAAGTGCTCAGTGAGCATTTATTGAATTACTGAATGACTGTGATCATGCCATAAATGTTTAAAGCAATGATGATCTCTTGCTGTATTAAAACATGTACTTACCAATGCAAGGTAGGAAACAAAGAAATACTTTCTGATAGTTAATAATAGTATCCAATTAAGAAAACCATCTTGCTTTTAGAAATATTTTCATCAATATGAAGTCAATATTAAATTCTGAAAATTGCTTAGGGGGCCAAAGAAATGTAAGAAAAAACCTAACATACACACAAGCTTTCAAGAAAAATTCCATGCGATTTCAAGTTTTCAAGAGATGGTCTATTTTAACACCAGTGCTTTATGATGTCACAAGTTTATTACTGGAAATATTGTTGGATCATGATGCAGATGGTTCCCAAAGTCTCTAAGTACAAGGCATTTTCAAATTTTATCAAAACATTTTCCTGTTCTCAAAGCTTGTTTGAATTGGTGAGAGTGTACTGCTCCCTGAAATAATGTGTAATCCCACAGGAAATCCAAAGATGTCCAGGACTGCCTAACTACAGTCATGTCAGACCACATGGTCAGGAAGATCTCTAGGGACCCATCTTCTTCTGATACACCACTACAGTTTAAAAAATGTTCTTAAGTACTGAAGGTAAATTTTTATTATGAGTAGAAAAAAATTAGACATGTTGACAAATTTTGAGATAATGTTTTTAAAAGTACAGTACTTCAAGTTCTGGCATATAGAAAGGGATTAGTGAATAAGTAAAAGTATGCCTTTATCCACGCATAATAGATGTTCCAAAGTTCTTGCAGTAAAGAAAACCAGGACATAGCCACTCTGCCCCTCACTCAGAGCCTATTCACCTTTATTGGTATATAATTTCAATAGAACTGTCGGCAGCAAGTTAAGACGGATGATAGAAAGCTTTAAGAAATGAAAGGTTTGAGACTAATAGAACATCCTTTATTTAACCAGAAAAATAAGAGGCAAAATTGACCAGAATTTGGCTTTAATTTTAAGGCTTTATTTTATGTTTCTAAATACACATTTTTTCGTTAAAGACATGGTTCTCTTTTTATAGAAACAATAACTCTGTTTTCTAGATTCAACTATAATATTTCTACTTTAAAAATATCTTTCTTAACCATATTTTGTAAAACCATAAAACGGGATCAATGGAACTTTTTAACCTCTGGCTTTTCAGATGATCTTTAACTTCATGTATACCTTCTGTGGAAGAATTAGCATATAAGTAAATATAAATTTACCTCATTAGTGACCAAAATGTGATATTATCATGGGGTGTTTTATGGAGGGCTCAGTTCTTTCCTTGTAAAGAATGGAATATGCCACCCCAAAATAGGCCTCTTTGCCAAATGGATTATTTTGAGCTGAAGGCAGTGGAGGACCCAGCAGGTTCAGGAAGAATGTTTACCTCCCCCTTAACTGACTAAAATAATTGAAATAGGAGGCCTGGCCCTGGAAGAGAAATTATCAGGGGCAACTTTTTATCAGAAAGATTTATCAGCATGGCAGGGGAAACTGATTACCAAACACCAGCACTTCTTAGCTTCCTGTGAATTGCCCTCCTTCCCTTGGAAGCCCCGGTCTCCAGACCATGCCATCACTCAGGACAGCACTGGAGATTCAGTTGCTGGACTGCCTCTGGGTCTCCTTTTGTTACAGGGCTCCTGTATACATGGAATAAAATGGTTTTCTCCTGTTAACCGGTCTTATGGCAATTGAATCATTAGACCAGTGAAAGAACCTAGGAGGGAAAGGAAAAAGTTTCCACCCCTACACTTATAAAGTGATGCAAATTGTCTTTCAGTGGTAGGGTTAAGGTGATTCACATTTGAAACTTAAGCCTTTTCATGTGAAAAAAATATAAAATGTCAATGTGAATAAAGCTAACCAGTTATTAGCTAATGGATTTACCACAGTTTTTCTCTGTTGGCTGTCATTTTCTTTTTCTGTTTTGATGTTTAGTCACCACTGAGAGACAGAAATGGGTTCCCAAGTGCCAGGGTTTTCTGAATATGCTTTTGAATTTTAAACTCAGAGTTATTCACTCGATAGAAATAATTTTCAAGACAATATAATAGACTCTCTAGCCTAAAAATTGAGAAAGTATTGGTGCTTACATGTTTTTAAATACTTTGATTCCATATGAATTGCTCTTTAGAGCTTATAATAAGGACCTTGTAGTGGTATTTGAGACCACTATTATTTTTGTTCAATTGTTTTGAATTTTAAAGTAGAAATAATCACTTCCAATCTATAGATAAATCAACAATTTAAAAATTTCTTGCATATTCCTTAGTTTATATCATATAAATCAATCTTTCAAATTTTTCCAAAGTACTTTTTAATATTTTTAAAGAAAGAAATAATAGGTTTTTATTTTAGTATTTAAAAAATACATCTTTTTAAGTTCTTTCTTTTTAATATTAGTATAAATTCCTTTCCTGAAATATGTATACATAGAGATGTATATATTTATACACACACATATATATATTTTATTCATGTTTTAGTTTTGTAACTAAAGTAGTAGGCTTATTTCTAGGTCAAGCACAAAGTACTGAGTATCATTTTGGAGGGATTTTAAGTCAGAAAGAAGCACTTTTTGAGTGTCATTATTTTAAAAAAGAAAAAAGTTAATAGAGTAGAAAAGCAGTATCAGAGTGCTTTGCAATTAATAAGGGGGAGAATTATTTTATAAACTTTTATTTCAGATATTTTCATGTTTCTGTGTGTGTGTGTCTGTGTACTAAGTCAATATACAAAGTATCTTTAGTATTGTGGGTTATACTAAAATGACAAAACTAAAACAATTTAGCAACAAGTTTGATGTAATTTATTAAGAGAAAGTAATCTTGGGGTTGAGGAAGGACAGTGCGTCACAAGCAGTGAGGCACTCTCCCTGAGGAATTTTGGGTAAGAGCTAGTTTTTAGTGCATTATAAGCAATATAGAAAAAGGACATGATTGCCCAGGATTGTAACCTAACGTGACTTGGAAAGACCAAGGAGCAAGTAAGTAAGTACAGAGCCCAGTGTTAGCTTGGCATTTTAGGGATTGGCTGAGTGGAGATACTGTGTTTTAGGAACATGAAAATTCTGTTTGCTGATGTGGCATGCCAGGCAAAGGTGACTCTATCTTTGGCCCAGAGATTTATTTCAGTGTAGTCCAAGTATTTGAAGGTCCTTACTCTTAGGAATGCATTACAGATAGAGGGAAAGAAGAAAAAGAGGAGACAGTTACAAAGATAGGGAACCAGAAACAACACAAGGTAATGTCAAACACTAAGCAAAAAAGGCATGATGCATGGAGTGATAAAAAGTTACAAAGGGTGGAGTAAGTGGTTCATGTTTAAAGCCATCAGATTTGGCAGGGAAAAGGGTTTTGGTGTCTGTAGAGAATGGATTTTTAATTTGGTATTGGATGTAGTGGCCAAATTTTTGTAAAGAATTAAGGACTAATAGATGAAATGATGTCATCAGATATGTGATTTATTCTAAGATTTGAAAATAAAACCGAAAGAAAGTGAATAATGGTTAAGAATAAAGCATGATCTAGGAAAAGGTTGATTAAGACAGTAGAAAGTTGAGTCTATTTATTTGAAAGAGGTGTTTGGATTTGGAAATCTAAAGAACCAAATGAGAGATATAAAGGGCAAATAGTTATATAACACTGAAAGTCAAATGGATTTACTAGTGTAGGGGAGAAAAAAATTCCCTCCACCTTTCTGAATTCTTTTTGATGGTCTATTAATTAAATTGAAATATGAAAGATTAAGAGGAGAAAAGCAAATTTAATTTCATTTGAAGGGGAGTCCTATGAAGATGGTATTTTTAATTTGGTATTGGATGTAGAGGCTCAAAGGCTGTCAGACAATGGGGTTTATGTACCATCCTGAGCTGAGATGAGGGGAGGAGGGGCCTGGGGTTTCAGAGGGAAGTGAGATAATTCATAAAGAGATGGAAAGAGCAAATATTTGGTAAACAGCAAATATATGGCCTGCAGAGACTCTGAGACCATCTGTGAGAGAGAAATTTGAACAAGCAGGTCCTGCCCAGCTTCCCATATCAGACCCATACTCTTCATAGTTATATCTACTGATACCTCCCTCTCTTAGCCCCTCTGTCTCAATTCTTAGAGTCTTTTGATTCTTAGAGTCTTTTGATTGGGGAGTAAAAAGCTCTCTCTGGGGCCTTAATTGTCTGCAGCTCAAAATAATTCACATGCCAAAATGACACATTTTGGGAAAGCTCGTTCTGAACCCCTTCATGCCATGCAGTTTGCAGAAATAGACAGTGGTCAGTGAAGTAGAGATAGGGTCAAATAGGAGGATGTGTGCTCAGGAAGGTATCAAATTAATCCACTTTGTAGGAGTCAGAAAAATTATAGTCTTTAGATTTCAAAGGTATCACTTGAAATGTATTCTAGTTCAGTTTTCATTATCCATGGATTCAGTATTTGCAGTTCACCCACCCACTAAAATTTATTTGTAACCCTAAAAACAATACTTTTAGCACTTTCACTTGTTGCCTGCACACACACAGCAGCGAAATGTTTGAGTTGCCCGATCCATATGTTCCCAGTTGAGGTAAAACAAGGGAACACTGCCTTATTGGTTCAGTCTTACACTGTGAACAAGTCTCATTTTTGCAGTTTTGTGCCATGTTTTCCACATTTTTGTACAATTTATTGGGGATTTCATGTTTAAAATGGCCCAGACATAGTGCTAATGTGGTATCTATAAGAAGGCTGTGATATGCCTTATAAAGAATCTTAGAGTAAGGGTATGTTAGACATAAGTGTCATTTAGGATTGAGGTATAGTGAGTTCAATGTTAATGAGGCAATAGTTTATATTAAATAAGGTGTCTTTCCACAGAAGCAGGCATGCAACAAGATATTTATTGATCAGTTGATGAAAGTATGACCAGATGCCTACAGGGACTTAATATAGTATTTCCCCTTGAAACAGTGGTTCAGTATTAGCTAATTCCATCTTCACAGTGACCATGTAGAACATAACTAGTGTGAATGACAAGAATTGACTGTACTTTTAAATGGTCCATATTTTAGTGGATTATTTACCTGGAATGTTGATAATCCCTTAAAATATTTCTCAGTTCTGTTTTATTGTACCATAATACATTTTTTTTTTGACCAGGGGGCATGATAAATAATACAATATTTTTCATAAGTTTCTTGTTATGTGTTTTATTATCCTTACACAAAAACCTAAACTATTTGCAAGAAACTTCATAACAGTTTATTCAGTTGTATAGATCTTTCAGATAATAAGCCAGTAAAAGTAATTTGTGTGTTAAAATGATTTTTAAACAATATTTTTATTTTTTTTAATGTTTATTATTGATAGAGAGAGGCAGGCAGGCAGGCACAGAATCTGAAGCAGGCTCTAGGCTTTGAATGTAAGCACAAACCCAGATGTGGGGCTCGGATCCATGAACTGTGATATTATGACCTGAGCCGAAGTCAGATGCTCAATCAACTAAACAATATTTTAAAAAAGAATTTAAAATATAATTATCATCTTATATACCATAAATAATAGCATTAGGAAACATTTGTATGTGTGTTTTCTCCATGTGAGTATTTATCTTTAGTACAAATTCATATCTAAAGTTTGATCAATAGTGTGAATAATTCCTTAATATCTTTTAAACCTTCTGTTTTATTGGTTCAGCTATTTTTCCTGTAAGCAATTTTTGTGATAATGTTACTGTTTATATTGTCAGTTAGAAAACCTGCTAGATAATTGAAAGACTTCCAGGCAATAAGCTTTAAGTTTTGTAGGAACTGTGGAATCAAAATGCTTGAGAACAACCTTCTTATATCGATGCCTTTGCTGCCCTCCAAAGAGAAATTGCATAATGTATTAGTGAGAATTATCATAGGGCTCAACATGATGACATTTAAAAAATTAATATAGATCCTTCTGAGAATTTAACAGGTACAAAATATTCATCAGTTTAACAAGCATTTAATAAACCACATGAGGTTATGTGGAATATTTCTGTGATAAAAAGGTAGACATGGTTGAAGAAAGGAGGATAAATCAGTTGAAGACTGCAAACCCACAAGACACTTTGATCCAGAACTACTAAGCTAAGGCACTTCCAAATTCCTGATCCTCAGAAAGGCTGTGCGATACTAATTGCATGTTGTTTGAAGCCAAACAATTGGGAGTAATTTGCTTTGAAATATGTATAACTAATAAACATTATTGTTTTCACCATTATTATTATTATCGTTACTTTGGATCAAGAATTTAAGTGTATTTTTGCTTGTATTGCTCAGTGAGGTTAGTGAGAAGGAGTAATTGAAAGAAACTTTGTACTAAAATTCCAGAATTCTCAGAACATCGGGAAGATTCTAATCCTAAAGAAAATTACTTTCTATGTACCAGGGTATAGTAAATGTAAAAACATTGAATATAAACAGCAGAA
Source organism: Suricata suricatta (assembly GCF_006229205.1). Lineage (NCBI taxonomy): Eukaryota > Metazoa > Chordata > Mammalia > Carnivora > Herpestidae > Suricata > Suricata suricatta. Next base: position 60,284,625 of record NC_043700.1, read on the forward strand.
TAGAAAAGATAGAATATAAGCAATGCTGCTTTCTCTGTGTAATAGGTCAGGATGTGAAGAAGGAGGCAAACATAATGAATATATTTTTTAATACCAGATTCTGGATCAATCTGGGTTTCTTGTAGTTTCTTTCGAGTTTCTTGCAGCTTTGATGGAGAAAGAAGAGTAGCAAAGAAATTAAGCTAGAACTTAAGAAGTAAACCACAATTTAAATTTTATCTCAGGAGGTTCTAGATCTCAGCTTTTGTCACAGAAGGAGGAAAACACTAGAACTAAGTTTTAGATTAGGTTCAGGAATTTTTCTGAAGTGTAGGCACTCTTGTTATAGATCTAATACATGAGAACTAATATGAACTGATATGAATTAATACAATGCAGTGTTCTAAAAAGTGAGTTGATTTTTTGTGTATTTTTAAAATGTTTATCATTTATTTATGAGAGAGAGACAGACAGACACAACATGAGCAGGGAGGGGCGGAGAAAGTCAGAGACACAGAATCCGAAGCAGGCTACAGGCTCTGAGCTGTCAGCACAGAGCCCATCACGGGGCTCGATCACAACCTGAGCTGAAGTCGGACACTTAACCGACTGAGCCACTAAAGTACCCCTGTGTTTTTGTTCTGTAACAGCATCTAAGGTTTGGAATTTGAGATATGGGGAAAGAGGGATTATTCCTGCAATTCTTGTATGTGGAGAAGACAGGAACTAAGCTGGATATAACCAAAAATACGTTCTTGGAAAGTTTACAATGAACACATGAGGAGAGAGTGAATTGAGAGAGAGAAAGAAGTCTACAGGAAGAGTTTTAAGGAATGTCTTATTGAAGGCATGTGAGGAAAAAGAGGCGTGAAGAAAGGAAATTACAGCAAAGTATAGCAGGAAAAAACTGAGTGAGGCATGTATATCTCAACCTGATTTAAACTGTAATAAAACTTACGTTGGTATAAAACCTCATTTTCCCTTTTGATTAGGGCCCAGTAAACACCATTAGAATCTAGCTCAGTAACACTGCTGAGTAGAAATTTGGTTGCTGAGGTAAAGAAGGATTCTCATAAGGGTGGTTAAAGTGGAAACTGTTTCCGTTGTATCTGATGCTAAAAATCTTTTTAAAAATTCTGTATCTGTCTTTGATTTAATATCTTATGGAGCCTTAAAGTCACATCATTTTCATTGTATATTTCTGTGGATTTAAGAGATTAAGGAGAATTAGTTTTAATACCATGGCACATCTTGAAAAAGCTTATTCCAAATAAGTCCATTGTAAAATTTCATCATCTTTATCTTTGACTGTTCCCCTTAGAAGTGTATTAAAGTAATAATGCATTGTGTCAAGGAAAAGAGGAAAAGTAGGTTGGAAATGTGTATTGATCACATATTATGACTATCATAGATGTGTTTTAATAATTTTACTGACAAAAGCAAGGTAATGGATTAAAGATTTAGATGTTTTTCTGGTCATCTCCTGTTCATTTCATTTGAAGTTTCTGGCAAAATTTATTGTAAAAAAATACATGTGAATTGTATTCTGTCTTTGTAGGCAAGTACCATAAATAGCTCTGTATAGTTTATTCAGGGTTTGCATACATTATAAGACTTTAGAAAAAAGTGTTAGAAGCCTATCAGGTAAAATATGTTTTCTGTTGTTTATCCAGAGATTAATAACTCCAGCTTTTCAAACCATTTGATAGCATCCAGAAGTGAATTTTTGTCTTTCACAGCAATTTTAGATAGGAGACAACTCCAGAATGAGTTTCCCAGAGGTGTTTTGCTTCATCTTACTAGAACATCAATTTATAGAGGCATTCTAGAAGTAAACATTTAAGATATGTGAAGCATCAGTTCTCATTTAAAAATATTTCAGAAATAACTTGCCATCTGATTTGAATTTCAGTTAATAATATATACGTGGCAACTAAATTATAAGAAAAACATGACCTTATAAGATAATTATCAAATGACTTTATTGAGGTCACGTTTCTGTTTTATGATTCTTGTTTTCTTTTTTTGGTGGTAATTGCAGTATTGGTATATTCTTCCTTAAGTTATACCAAATTATTTATGTGATTCAATTTCCAAATATATAAAATAAAAGAGACATTTATTTTCCCACAGATTGAATTGACTAGGAAAGTAATATCTCAGGATCTACTCTACTTGGCTGGGCAAGTTTTGAGAAAAAGCAGTGATAGGATGCATAGTTTGAAGCCCAGTGTGGAGACAGCCTGATCCAGGCATGGTTTCTAAAGGCATGGACATCATCCAGAGGTGTTAGTCCTGTTCCATTGTTGGCTCTGAGTAGTTCTGTCCAGGACAGTGCTGGGTTATCAGAGACAAACAGAGCTGGGCCCTGCTGAGTATAAGGTGGGAATTAACAGATGAGTCAGGCAGGCAGCCATGCAGACAGATTTTGCTCTGTGGCAAGATCCTAGACCCTAAGTTGTAACTGAGGGAAGCTCTTGGGATTTGGGTGGGATATTGAGTAAAATATCAGACCCAGAGAGATTATGTCATTGGGCACATTAATAAGACAGCAATTCAAGAACAATGAGCAAGACTAGGATCTGGTCAGTACACTCTGAATAGTAGCGTAGGTATGTTACTTTAGAAATAAGCAGAAATGAGCAGTTGTGTTTGTACTTATCATAAGGGTGCTGTTAAGTACCAAATACTGTGCTAATGATTCTGAATCTAAGAATGATTCTGAGCCCAAGAATACTATGCTATAGATGGTTAAAAATCTTCCAATAATGCCAGAATTATTTCTAAAGCATAACTGAACGTATAATTAGGGTTTAGGGAAAATTTTTGCAGAGATAGGGGATGATAAGGGCGTGACAGAGGTAGTTGCTAACAGTGCTAAATCTCATGTTATCTATGCAAGGCATTGTATAAACTGAGCCATAATGCAGCGGGAGTGTATGTGTGTTTTTGTACATGGGCACATATGGTTGCATAACTACTATTGCATTTTGCACTGAAACTGAAGATAGAGTTGTATTTATGTATTTCTCAAGCTTCAGAATGCCTTGATCAGCCATGCAAAGGATAAATTATTTTATTGCCACAGTTGAATATAATACATTAGAAAACATTTTTGTTATTATATCATTCAAGGCCTATACTTTTTATTCAAGAGTAAGAGCATATTGTTCATGGATGAAAGGAATAACCACATACTAAATACAGTATTATCAGAGGACCTATAAATCAGTTGATGGCTGCATGCAGGCCAAGGGTGAGTTTGTGGTATGGGAATAGTATTTCTAATCTTCAGGATATGAGAGACAGGAATTTGTATTTTTTGAATTATTGGTTATCATTTACTGATATCAATATTTCTGTGCCTGATTTTTGTCACATATATTTCCTTGTCATCATATAATTGCTTGTCATAATGAGGCATTACATACACCCCTGACTTCATATACTCCCTTGTCGACGTGTAGGGGTGTGTGTGTGTGTGCGCGTACGTGTGCGTATGTGTGTGTATGGTAAGCTTTTATAAACACAAAGACACTTAGACAGATTCACCTGTATATCCAGGAATAATATTGGAACATTGTGAGGAGTTTGTGGTGTTTTGCAGCAAAGGTTATAAATGCAATATGATAACTCTATATATTAACCTTCAAAAACTAGCAATCATTTTTGTTCCACAGTCAAGTGAAGACAGTGATTAGAGCCAAAAGATGATGAATGAAAATGATATTGCTTGATTAAAATTAGGTTTTACTAAAATTAGTACTGACTTTGTTCTTTGTGAACTAATCAAGCTTGTCATGTGAGTGTTTGCCTTCTTTTCTTTAGAGTAGATTCTATGTAAATGAAATAATATGGTGATTTAATTCCAAAAATTTCTCACTGGTCAGTCATCCTATTATACATTTTATGATCTCATTATATGAATTAACTCAAGACATTTACTGATGATATGACCAGGGGTCATTTAATCATTTTTATTGTAATTATAGTCTTAAAGCATATAAGTTGTCCACAATCAGTCATAAAAACCTGAAAGGTGAGTTGGTTACGGAGTTAAGAACTTATTCTTCTGTTGAAATACATTACTCTCACTTACTTTTATAAGTCTGACCTGGACTATTACAGGTTCAGGGAAAAGAGTATAGAAAAGAATGCATTCCTTCAGTAGTTTAATGTGGGTATTTATGTGTAATTTGGGCTGAGAGCTAGGAACAAAAGATAGGAGATTTGGTCTAAGGCCATGAGTTTTGACCCTTGGTATTTAGTCCTCACTGCACCTCAAAATGCTACACACATTTGTAACTGTTTAATTCTGTTCTCCCACCTAGGATTGTATGTGTCAAGCCCCTCAGGGAATCTTCTTCATAGTTTCTGCTAGACTTAAAAGATTAAATGTCAACTGTCCACAATTTGAAGGATTTACATACTTGATTTGCTCTATTTTGATTTAGGTTGCAAGAGTGTTTCAAGGAAAAAGGAAATCCTAACCTACCAGAATTTGATAACTGGGGTTTCTATATATTAGCATGCTTTAACAAAACAAGTTCATTCTCCATCAATGAAATTATGAAAGAAACAGCCATATTATAATATGTCAGGAATACTGTGAAAGAAATTTCTGTGGAGATTGGATTGCATGACCTGTACTTTGATAAAGAAAAAGCATAGGATGTTTTTTTAAATAACAATAATAATAAAGTTTTGAGGTAAAGTCAAAGCAATGTAGAATTAATGGTAGAGATAGAATTTGGACAAGATGAAGAAAATACATCATCTATTTTGGCTCTTCATTGTAGTTCCATATTTTCATATCCATCCACATCCTCTTCACCAAGCTAGGATTCTTGGCGTTGACCTAGTAGAACTAGGATTCTACTAGTTGTGAGGAGAAAGTAGGATTCATTAAGCATTTATGTTCTAGTTTTATGTACGTATTGTTCTCAGATTTCTAGGCTGCAGTGCTTTCAGGGATACGATTATATTCGTATTCTGGGGATTCTAAAATTTCAGTACTATGAAATTTGAATTAATACTTCATTATTGCCTCAGAAATCCATACATTGAGCAATACATTAAAGGCAAATACCCATTTAAACACTTTCCTAAAAGTAATAATAGTAGCATATATGGGATACTTGTCTCAAATTTGGCAACTCAGAGCAACTTAGGAGTAGCTTAAGTAGGTGGTTCTGGCTAAGAGTATCTAATGATATTATAGTCAAGATGCCAGTCTGGGCTATAGTCAGTTGGAAGTTGAATGGGACTGGAAGCTTTATTTTCAAGAAGGACCACTCACATGACTGTTGATCAAAGGCTCAATTCCTCATTGGCTCTTGGCAGCTGGCCTCAGCTGGCCTCATTTTTTTTTTTTTAAATCACATGGCCCATTCCACAGTGATGCTCACAACATGGTAGTTAACTTTTCTAGAGTGAGTGATCCAAAGAGAACACCAAGGGAGCCCCAGAGTCATAGAGATGTCTATAATGATCTTGTCTCTGCAGATGCACACTAGCCCATCCACCTTATTCTATGTATCATTAGAAGCAATGGATTAGGTCTAGCCCGCCCTTAGGGGAGGATAAGCAGGTCCTACCTTTTGAAGGGAGAAGTATCAAAGAATTTTTTGACATTGAAAAACTACCACACAGCACTACAATTGATAATAGCTGCCATTTAGTGAGAGCTTATTGTTAATTGGATACTGTTGCTTATGAGCACGAAGGTGGTTCTCTTAACTTCCCTTCCTACCTCAACTCTGCCTGGTGCACAGATTCCCCTTTCTTAGCATTTATGAAGCTGTGATATCCCTCTTCCTGTTTCCTCCTTTTACTGTCTCATTCACATACCAAATTTTCTTTATTTTTTTTTATTATGGGTCTTCTTTTATGTATCACTTTGTCCTCTTCTTCTATCGCCATTTTAAAGACTGGGATTTGGTTTATGAACTGCAGAAACATCTGTTTTCCCTGATCAAGAAGGCTAATAGATTTACACTCATTTGTTCACATGAGCTAAAGTTTCTCAAATAATACTTAGCAAAGGAACTGGGAAATAAAACCATATCCTTTCCTATTTAATATCTGAAGATAATAGAATTGTGGAGGGCCACGAGTTTCCTGAGACGTTCTTGTTTTAATAATTAAAAAAAGAGAAAAAGATATACATTCTGAATTCACTCCTGGTAGGTGCGTTAGAACTAAGGGAAATAGTTTATTCCCCAAGTCTTACAGATTTAACCATCATTCAATGTAGTACTTCGTTTGGAGTAACCTCCAAATGGTTTCACAAGCAGATTAACCGCTAAAGAGAACTTTCAAAGTTAAGGTTGTTAATCGTGATAATTAACAAGAATTGGGCTACTTGTTATAACATTCCATTTGACATTCCAGATTACTTAATGCAATCTGTAGCTATTCCTTAATAGATTCAGGTATTCTTCAACCTAATAGGGCCAAATAAATAAAATGGAGTGATGGCAAAGAAAATTCAACCCTCTGTCATTAATGGAGGCATCTGTGCCTCTAAACCTATCTGGGATCACTGTAACATCAAGACTGCCTGTTGGTAAACCAAGTGGGGTGTTTACCCCTGAGTGGTTACATTATTATCATCATCGTCATCACCATCACTATCTCACTATCGTCACCACCAGTTGACATGCATTGAGATATCATTATGTTACTAATGTTTTGCAAACATGCTGTAATTTAACAGTAAAAAGATCTTTATAAATAAGGCCTCAATAAATCCACTTTATCGATGAGGACACTGAGGCACAGAGAGATTAAGCAACCTGACCAAGGTTACATTTCTAAGATAGAAAGGGCAGCTCAAATCCATACAGAAAAGAGGGACTTAAATCACCATGCTGTATCATCCTCTGACTGTACTGTAGTGCTTCCCACCATGTATAACACTGCCTTTGCCAGCCACATTGTCTCTGCCTTCCTTCACAGTGTAATAAGGTGGCATTTATGTTATCCTCAGACCCTTAGCACAGGGACTCTCTCATTGGCTGAGTGTACACATGTAGTAGTTTTTTACTAGCAAACTTGGGCACGCACAACAGGATATGGTGGGAAACATCCAAGACTACAAGAGCACTTCTCTTGTTCTTCTCTTCCATACTATTTTTAACAGAAATTTTGAGAAAATCACACTGAGGTAATATAGTGGCTTTGGCTTGTTGTAACCCATCATCAACATTGCTGCCATCATTCCAACTCCCAGCTCCTAGCATATTATTCTGTGTGAAGTATTCTTGCAATCAAATATCAGAAAATGCCATTCCCTTCAAATCTTTTGACATCATGACATCCTTGACTGTAGATTTTGCATCTCTATTAACAAATTTGTTTGTTAGTGCTTCTTGATTGTTATGATGTTTAAGATGTCTATAACAGTGTTGTTATGGAAGAGACTTCCCCAATCTGTTTACTGATCCTTACTTTCTGTTTCTCCACTAATTCCTTAGGGAAAATGGTAGTGTAATAAAACCTGCATTTTAATATTTTAATTAATAGACTTCTCCTTTGATATATTTTGTCAGGTATTATGGATCAAAGCCTTTTACCAGGAAGCATATTAATGTCAGAGAGACAGGGAGGAGGGCTGGGAAGGAGAACTGTAATGCAGTCATTTGATATAGTCCATAGCTGTTTGAAATGTACTTTCATTGTCTGTATATTAAGTATAAGGTTCTCTGTATTTTCTGGTGGTGTACTTTCTGTTCTTATACAAGCTTCTATTACATATTTTGTAAAATATATTATACGTAAAATGTATTATGTATATTGTAAAATATGTCTACTGAAATGCATAAATGTACATTACACACATGTGTATATACATAATGCACATGTACATATTTATATACACATATACATATATAGACATGTGTGTTTTATATGTATGTGTATATAACTGCTGTCTTCATCTCCATGTGCATATGTATCTATGTGTATGTACATATGTATAGGTAATGTATATGTATGTCTTACTAGACATATTTCACAGTGTCCTGTTCTGTCATTTTTATATCTTGTTTCTTTTCCCCTGCTTTTTATTTGTTTGTGTTTTTGCACTGAATTTTGGGGAAATCTTTTGGGTCAGTCTCCATCTTAGCAGTTGATTCAGTTGTTTAGTCTGCTCCTCAGTCTATTTTGTTGGTTCATTTACTTGTTTTCCATTTAATTTTATTTTGACAAACTTTTTTTTTCTCTACCAATTCTAATAGGTTCTTTTTTTATCCACATAATGATCTTTGTTGTTGTTGAGAGGCCTTTGAATATCTCTGAGGGTATTAATTACATTTACTTAACATTTACTTACTCATAGTTACTTACACTTACTTTCCTACATGTACCTTTTTTAAATGTGTTTTTCAGGAGTATTCCTGCCTGTATTTGAAATCTGTAAATAGCTTTGTCAGGTTTCTCTCATTCTATAATGCTAATTTTCCCCAACTTTTTGGTGATTTGAGGGTATTTATTCATATTTGTGGTTTAAAACTTAGATTAAATTTTACTGACATTTAGAGTGTATTTTTAAAGACTAAGTATAGATTATGGAAAACTAACTTTGTTGCTCCTTGGTTGGAGGAGTAGGAGGTACTGCTGGGTAGCAGAATAGATAGGTTGTGTATTTCCAAGTGCAGGGCCTATCAAACTTTTCTGTTGACCACAGTTAGTTGAGAACAGTGTTTTATTCCAGATCCCGTTTTAGAGTGTACTTGCTTTAGCTGTACACACATAGTTTAGGGAGGGTGTGTGTGTGTGTGTGTGTGTGTGTGTGTGTGTGTGTGTGTGTGTGTGTGTGTATATACTTTTATTTAAATTCCAGTTAACATATAGTTGACATTATTTTCATGTGTACAATAGTGATTCAACCCTTCCATACATCACCCTGTGCTCATTACAGCAAGTGCACTTCTTAATTCCCATTACCTGTTTTACCCATCCTTCCCCCCCACTTCTACTCTGGTAACCATCAGTTTGTATTCTATAGTTAAGAGTTTGGTTTTTTGGCTTGTATTTCTCTTTTCTTTCCTTTTGTTCATTTGTTTCTTAAATTCCACATATGAGTTAAATCATACGGCATTTGTCTTTCTCTGACTGACCTATTTCACTTAACATTATACTCTCTAGCTTCATACATGTCGTAATAAATGGCTAGATTTCATTCTTTTATGGCTGAGTAATATTCTCCCCCTCCCACACCGCCACATCTGTATCCATTCATCAATGGACACTTGGGCTCTTTCCATCTTTCCATAATTTTGCTATTGTAGATAATGCTGCTCTAAATATCAAAGGTATCCCTTTGAATGAGTATTTTCGTATTCTTTTGGTAAACACCTAGTAATGCAATTGCTGGATCATAGGGTGGTTTTATTTTAACTTTTTAGGAACCTCCATGCTGTTTATCTGAGTGGCTGCACCTGTTTGCTTTCTCACCAACACTGTAAGAGGGTTCCCCTTTCTCTACATTCTCACCAATATCTGTTGTCTTTTGTATTGTTGACTTTAGCCATTCTGACAGGTGTGACATGATATCTCATTGCAGTTTTGATTAGTATTTCCTAGTAATGAGTGATGTTGAGCATCTTCCCATGTGAATGGGTATAATTATATACCACTCGATTTTATACAATTTCTTTTAAAAACATGTTGACAAAAGAGAATAAATTTCAGACAGAAAATATACATTAAACAAATACTTTCCTAAATGTCTACTTTATAAGAGGCATTCTGTTAAACACTGCAGCAGGTACAAAATAGAATGTAATTTGGTAAAAGTGAGGTGAGACAATTACACAGTTGTCTCTGGTTCAAAGTTGATTGTGAGAGGTGCCGTGGGAGACCAACGCCACAGTGCTCTGGAGTTGGGAAGCAGAAGCGATGACATCTGTGAGAGGGAATTAGGGGAGTCTTCTTGACAACAAAGATAATTAACTTGGTCCTGAAGAATGAATAAAGGATTTGTCTGTTTTTTCATTTTGTTTTGATTTTTAGTTATAAAATTAATGTTATTGTAGAGGGTTTTGAAAATCTAGATGTTTAGGAAAAAATACACCTTAAGATTTTAAATGCAAATAAAACCATAATTATCACTTGAGGATAGTTCACTTTAACCTTTCTCTGTTTTACCTCATATATTTGAGGAAATTGTATGCATATAATTTTATATGCTGCTTTATATTTTAGTTTTTTTCTTCTTACTTATATTCAAGTTAGTTAGCATACAATGTAGTCTTGGCTTCAGGAGTAGAACCCAGTGATCCATCTCCTACAAATGACACCCAGTGCTCATCCCAACAAGTGTCTTCTTTAATGCCCATCACCCATTTAACCCATTCAACCACCTCCTCCTCAGCAACCCTCAGTTTATTATCTGTAGTTATGAGGCTCTTATAGTTTGCCTCCTTCTCTGTTTTTACTTATATGCTGCTTTTTAAGTTAATATTTTATTAACTTAAATAACTTACAGTTGTACATTTTAAAACTTCTTTATAATTTTCATAATGTTAATGGCTGTTTATTTCACCATTCTAAATATTCTAAATACTAAACCATTTCTACAGGACATTGAAGCAGTCTTAGGTTTTTGCTAATGGAAAGTATATATTGAACATCCTTTTATGTAAAGCTGTCTTTTATTTTATAGGATAGATTATTAGGGGAGAGTTTGTGAAAGTTTTTAATGCTAGTGATATGCAGGCAGATTGGGGAGAGAAGGCAGGTAAATGCAAAAAAGACAGAAGAGCACAAAATTTAAAGAACAAGAGAAGTAAGACATCTATATATGGAGAGTGCTAGATATATGGAAAGACGCTGTAAAAGGGAATGCTAGCAATGTCCTGAGGCATGACTAAAATTTCCTAGACTGGAGGGGCACCTGGGTGGCTCAGTCAGCTAAGCCTCCGACTTCGGCTCAGGTCAGATCTCACGTTTGTGGGTTCGAGCCCCGCGTCAGGCTCTGTGCTGACAGCTAGCTCAGAGCCTGGAGCCTGCTTCCGGTTCTGCGTCTCCTTCTCTCTCTGCCCCTCTCCCTCTCATGCTCTGTCTCTCTCTGTATCAAAAATAAATAAAACATTTAAAAAAAATTAAAATTTCCTAGACTGGAGTATTAATTTCTTCAGATGCTAGTGGTTAACACTAGAGATTGCTCTGGGTGCAAATAAACATAGAACTTTAACTAAACAAATTAATGAGCTTAAAATTTTTTTTTGCAGGAATCTTTATAGCTTTTATTTTTTAATATGAGCCACTCTTCTCTAAGAGGAGATGTGTGTTGTATGTTAATATATAGATATAGGATTATGATATTTTTAATAAATATATATATTTTTACTAAACAACACTTTATTTTTTAAAGAGCAGGATCAGTATTTCATGAAGCACACATTAGAACATGGTACACTATGGCAGAAGGGATTTGACTGTTAAGGAGTTTGAACTCAGTTTGATGGGCATGAAAATCAGTAGAGAAAGCCTCTTGGCACACATTTACAATAAATAGTCAAATTTTTATGTGTGAATTTTCTTCTCAAAGCATTAGAACTCACTCCCATAAATATCTCTTGTTTTAATGAATGCAATCAATAGTTTTCATCTGCTTTTCCAATAAGTTTATGTTATTGCTCTCAGTATGCAATCTATTGACCTTTCTGGTGCCATTTGAAGAAATTCTTGAGTCCTCAAATGTTGCTGTGAGCAGCCACAATTGTTGTCATATATGTGTATTTGTGTGACAGCTTCCAGCTTCTCCCTTCACTATTCTGGTTAATTGAGAACAAAACCATAAAATCGTATTTTCTCCCTATTGATTTACTGTTTTTGTTTAGCATTTCTAATACTTCATGATTGGTTCAATGCTACAACATTCCTTTGAGGGCTTTCCTCAGATTTCTCCACATGCTTTCTTATTTCTCCTGTGTTACCTGATAAACAGGAGAGTTCATGCCCTCCAATCAAGTACGGCCCATAAGGTAGTGGAACGCATGTCATGAACACTGAGGAGTCATCATTTGTAAAACTGCCATCAAAATCTACAATCTATCCTTACTAATTTTGATTAGTCAGACATTTTTTATAAATTATTACTCACTCCTTCCTTCCTCTATCTCTTTTCCTACCTCTGTCCCTTTCTCTGCCCATTTTTACTATGTGGTAGATGGTGTAAATGCTACCTGTGAAAATCTGGGTGACGGGTTACTTTGTCTGAATCATATGCTAACAGAGTTGATCATTTCTGCTATCTGTTTGAGCCCTTTTTCCTTTCACAAAATTATTTTATTTACATTTTAGTCTGTCTTCCTTCTTAATATACACGAATCATATTTCTTTAACATATGTGAAGAGCTGCCTTTTTTATGATGTCTTTCTGAAATATTTCCCATGAATTAACTTCCTCATACACATAAAGCATACAGAACTAATCTAAATGAGTAGGCAGGCAGGAGAAAATAAAAACACACAAGTTGATTTAAAATCTAAAATGCTAAAAATACCACCTGCTCTTCTAAAGAGAAATGTTGACAGGTGGTATTCAAATACATATTTTTTTACTGAAATGACAAAACAGTTCATACTTACCTTCTATAGAGTGTAATAATAAAGTGTACCTGCCTAACAGATTGAATTAGTTTAAAGATCACCTAAATAAAATTTCAAACTCTCTAGCTTATTAAATTATAGACAATTTGTAGAGGATATCTGATGGCAAATATCAACTGTTATCTTCTTATCATCTTGCCCCACCAAGTCTTTTTCTTTGTTACCTGAACCTTGATTTCTTTAGGTACTGGCATATGCCCCTTGAGCTCAAGGAATGTAATTCAGAGCATTGTCACAATTCATCCAAACCAGTCCCTAGCCCCCGAGTGTTCTGGGAATGGACATAGTACCCAGTTTTGACCAATAGAATGTAAATAGTCTGCTGCATAGGATAGCCATTCACTCCTTCTACTTTTTGTTTGGGACACTGATGTTCAGAAGTATGGCAGCAACTGTTTTGTGACCATGAGGCAATATGCAAGAGTATAAAAGTTGACAAAATACTGATGGATGGAGTTGGGGAGAGAGAAAAAAATCCTGTATTTCTGAAAGTATAAGTGGGCATCTGTAGTCACCCCTGGGTGTCTATCTCTGGATGTCTGTTTGCATGAGAAAATAAACTTTTATTTGCTTAATTCACTGTAGGCACGTGGGCTTTATTTTCAACTAAAATATTTCAATTGGATGAAAATTTGATGCAATATGTTTGTTTTTACTTAATTATAATTTACATGAATTTAAGATACATTTTGATAACTAAGTTAATTTGTGTTTTCATGAATTTTATTTTCCACTCTTTCCTCAGATATTGTTCTGATATTTGGTTCTTCCACAATCACTATCATCATTTCATGCAATTTGCCTTCTCAGTTATAATTTAATTTGTATAATTTCTTGTTTAATATCTGCTTTATCCATTAGATATCTGTCATCTCAGATGGTTTGAACATTGGAGTACACAATATCTCATAATATTTAATCTAACATATATGTAACACCATAATACACATATTTGGAACACATGGTTCCAGTGTGGAGGTGATGTCATTATGGTCACCAGTTCATCAGCAGATTCATAGACTACTCTAGTTATACACCCTCTAACTCTGGTCCCATTGGCATATTTGATCGTGCCCATTGGTGTATGTTTAAAATTATGGAATACATCTTTTGAAGGTTAGAAACAATGTTGAAAGGAAGGGGAGGTTCAATCTTTCTTCCTATTTTTCCCTTTATGTGCTTTCAGACTCCACTAGGGGAATGAGTAGAACAAACAAACAAACTTATTTTGAGGGAGGAAAAGGAAGTTGCTGAAATGCCCCTAAAATGTATTATTCAATGTCCCTGCTGCTTAATTTTTTTTTTTTTACAGTAATGGACATTATTTCTCATAACTTTGACTATGATATGTAGGGCCAACAAAGTTTAATTTCCCAAAAGGTAAAAATGTAGCCCTTCATACAAATACAAGGTGATGGCTATTTTATTCAAATCATTAATTAAGTAGGGACAGATAAGATAGTAAAGAACAGCTGGGAAACTGAGATTACTTCGTCCATTTGGAAAAGCATTAAGAAGTGTTCGAATAAGATTGCTGGGTCAGACACCCACAAAGCTGGCCCCCATGACTTTCAAGGCAGTAAAGCCATCTTCTATGCTGGACAAAAATCTGCAAGTTAACATATAATTTCACAGCATCGTTTTAAAAAAAATTTTTTAATATTCTTTTATTTATCTTTGAGTGACAGGGAGAGACAGTGGGAATAGGGGAGGATCAGAGAGAGCGGGCGGCACAGAATGTGAAGCAGGCTCCAGGCTCTGAGCTAGCTGTCAGCACAGAGCCCGACGCAGGGCTCAAACCCACGAACTGTGAGATCATGACCTAAGCCAAAGCTGGACGCTTAACTGACTGAGCCACCCAGGCACCCCTAATTTCACAGCATCTTTAAGTGTAATTAAATGGACATGACAAAATAAAACATAGGCGTATTCTCTTGGAGATTTAAGTAATCATTGGGTGGTTTACTAAACTATGTACTGGTGTAATGTTAAAAAAG
>NC_043700.1:60299321-60300659 GCF_006229205.1 Suricata suricatta
AAATATTCAAGATATTTAGGCCTTAATAAATTAGCATGAAAATCAATATAATTTGAAGTACAAATGCAGACTTAGAGCTACTAGAAATAAATGGAAACCTTTATAGAAAGCACATTTTCACTCTCATTTATTAGAGATTATAATTTGTCAATGTCTCAATAGCTTACCAATGATTCTCTTCTGCTATTGAATAGAATTCCATATCCCAGATGAAATATTAATGCTAAATTATAACTCTCTTGAATTAACCAGGTTTTTCTTGATATCCTTATTTAATCAGACCAGATAAGTTCCCCAAACAATTTTGGGACAAGTATCACTTGCCTATATTCCACTAGAAGGGATTCTGATACAGGCTTTATTGATTTGGCCTGGAATAAAAAAAGACTAAAGACAAAAGTTTTGAGATATTTGTTAAACAAGCAAAAACAACCAAAACAAAAACAAAAAATAAAACATGATTCTGTGTATTCATTTACCATTCATTCATCTGTCTATCAAAGGCGAAAAGCTCTGTATAAATTTTGGATCAAGTGCCAGCTACTATCATTAAGTATAACAGTAGCCTATTACATGGGGAAATACTTCTTCATTCAAAACACAAGTCATTTTTAAATAATCACAATCAAGAAGTAAGAGCAGTTCTTCTTAGAAATGACTAATGACACCTTAGTGATAAAGACTCTACCGGAAGCCAGCACTGACAGCACACTTCTGCCTCAGGAACACATCCGCCCAGACCATTTATAAGGGGTACTCAAATAGTTACAACACAAAGGGAAGAGCAGACTCATTGGCTCCAGAAAATGTCCATTCCCAGGAAGCCAAATCACAACCTGAAAGGTGCCCCCCATGGATCAGTATTCCTATCTTTCTACATATATGATGAGAAAACTTCCACAAGGTCTGGGGAAATGCCCTCACCCCAGAGTAAAGTGATTATCTATGGCCCACAGGTATCTTATTCCATGAAAAAACTATGTGAAAGCAGGACTCACTTATTAAGGAAGATTTTTAGTAGAGTAATAATTTAATAACTGGAAGAGGGCAGTAAAATTAACTATTTTCAAAAAAAGATAATCTAGCATCTGCTACCTAAGGGATGGAAAGTATTTTCATCATAGAACTCTCAGGGTTTTTCTGTAAAAATATATTTTGGGGCACCTGGGTGGCTCAGTTGGTTAAGTGTCTGACTTCAACCTAGGTGATGATCTTGACATTTGGGGTTTGAGCCCCACATTCAGCTCTGTGGCTAACAGCTCTGAGCCTGGAGCTTGTTTCAGATTCTGTGTCTCCCTCTCTCTCTACTGCTTCCCCACTTGCACTCTGTTTCTCTCT
>NC_043700.1:60300759-60302045 GCF_006229205.1 Suricata suricatta
TTCTTAGCTACTAATTGTGATAAGTATAGGATTAAATATCAATTTTAATACACTATGCAAATGATTAATAATAAAAATTTACTCAATATCTGTATAATTTTCCTCAGTTAAGGCATAGCTGAGACACTCTAGGAATATTTGTGTAAGGGTTTCTTTACTAAAATGCAGATCCCAATGTGAAATAATTCTGTACTTTTCAAGAAGGAACTTAATAGGAGAACTTTAGAGAATAAAGTAATATCCTAAGTATTCTAGTCTTTTGAGGACACCTTTTACAGTAATAGCTAATTAAAATATCTCGAGCCCACTTTCTAGCAAGGATTGCCTACAGGTTGTCATCTTTGGTCACCTTCTTTTCCTAATCCTGTTTCTGGCTCACTGTTGCATCTCCTGTGGCTACTACCCTTTCACCCCTTACCCTTTAGTCTCCATTTTTGTTAATGTAACCCTGTGAACTTGAAAGACTTTTCCTGAAGTTTTCAGAGTGACACAGAGAAATGAGAGCATAGAAAAGATCAGAAATACCACCTAAATTTGAATACTTACAGCAATTTTCAGACTCTCATGATCCTCATTACAGAAGAGTAATTCCTGGGGTGCCTATGTGGCTTTGATTGTCCATTGATCCTTGCCATTTTCAATTAAGTGTCCCACTTTGGCTCAGGTTATGATCTTGCAGTTTGTGAGTTTGAGCCCCGCATTCAAGCTCTGTGCTGACAGCTTGGAACCTGAAGCCTGCTTTGGATTCTGTGTCTCCCTGTCTCTCTTTGCCCCTTTCCCGCTCATGCTCTGCCTTTCTCTTTCTCTCAAAAATAAACATTAAAAAAAGAAAAGTAATTTCATAGTATGTCCAGTAAGTTTCCTTTATTATTTCTTATCATTTCACTATTGCTCTACTCTTATTTGAATGCCAAGTACTTGTTTCCCTATTTATAATTTTGTTTGCTTTATCATGCAGGGAAATTGAGAACTGTATCTAAAGGTTTTTCATAAAGGCTTTGATTGTCCATTGATCCTTGCCATTTTCAATTAAAAAAACTTAAAATGTATTTAAAAAGGTTTCTTTAATGTTTACTTTTGAGATACAGAGAAAAGCACGAGTGAGGGAAAACAGAGAGAGAGGGAGACACAGAATCTTAAGTGGGCTCCAGGCTCTGAACTGTCAGCACAGAGCCCAACACAGGGCTTGAACTAATGAGCAGTGAGATTATGACCTAAGTCAAAGTCGGATGCTTAACCAACTGAGACACATAGGCGCCTCCAAATGTATTTCTAAAAATTTTTTT
>NC_043700.1:60302145-60303645 GCF_006229205.1 Suricata suricatta
AAAAAAATTTTTAGAAATACATTTGGAGGCGCCTATGTGTCTCAGTTGGTTAAGCATCCGACTTTGACTTAGGTCATAATCTCACTGCTCATTAGTTCAAGCCCTGTGTTTTGCTCTGTGCTGACAGTTCAGAGCCTGGAGCCCACTTAAGATTCTGTGTCTCCCTCTCTCTCTGTTTTCCCTCACTCGTGCTTTTCTCTGTATCTCAAAAGTAAACATTAAAGAAACCTTTTTAAATACATTTTAAGTTTTTTTAATTGAAAATGGCAAGGATCAATGGACAATCAAAGCCTTTATGAAAAACCTTTAGATACAGTTCTCAACCTGAGCCAAAGTGGGACACTTAATTGAAAATGGCAAGGATCAATGGACAATCAAAGCCACATAGGCACCCCAGGAATTACTCTTCTGTAATGAGGATCATGAGAGTCTGAAAATTGCTGTAAGTATTCAAATTTAGGTGGTATTTCTGATCTTTTCTATGCTCTCATTTCTCTGTGTCACTCTGAAAACTTCAGGAAAAGTCTTTCAAGTTCACAGGGTTACATTAACAAAAATGGAGACTAAAGGGTAAGGGGTGAAAGGGTAGTAGCCACAGGAGATGCAACAGTGAGCCAGAAACAGGATTAGGAAAAGAAGGTGACCAAAGATGACAACCTGTAGGCAATCCTTGCTAGAAAGTGGGCTCGAGATATTTTAATTAGCTATTACTGTAAAAGGTGTCCTCAAAAGACTAGAATACTTAGGATATTACTTTATTCTCTAAAGTTCTCCTATTAAGTTCCTTCTTGAAAAGTACAGAATTATTTCACATTGAGATCTGCATTTTAGTAAAGAAACCCTTACACAAATATTCCTAGAGTGTCTCAGCTATGCCTTAACTGAGGAAAATTATACAGATATTGAGTAAATTTTTATTATTAATCATTTGCATAGTGTATTAAAATTGATATTTAATCCTATACTTATCACAATTAGTAGCTAAGAACAATAAGATGGCTCAAAACAAAAGATCTATTAATAAACAAAATGATAGCTATCTTTCCACACCAGTGGCTCTTATCCCATTTTTGAAATCAATTTTGAAGCTCAAGACTTATTTTTTGCCTCTAGTCTAAAATGAGTGACCTTCCAGCACTATGTTAAACAGCAGTGGTGAGAGTGGACACCCCTGTCGTGTTCCTGATCTCAGGGGGAAAGCTCTCAGTTTTTCCTCATTGAGGATTATATTAGCTTTGGGCTTTTCATAAACTGCTTTTATAATCTTTAGGTAAGTTCCTTCTATTCCGACTTTCTCAAGGGTTTTTATTAGGAAAGGGTGCTGTATTTTGTCAAATGCTTTTTCTGCATCTATCGACAGGATCATATGGTTTTTATCCTTTCTTTTGTTAATGTGATGGATCACATTGATGGATTTGCGAATATTGAACCAGCCCTGTAACCCAGGAATGAATCCCACTTGATCATGATGGATAATTCTTTTTATATGCTACTGAATTC
>NC_043700.1:60303745-60315987 GCF_006229205.1 Suricata suricatta
CTAACAATAATTAATATTCTTGGATTCCAATAGTTACTGACATTTGTAGAGCACAGAGAAAGATGAAAATATTATCATTAAAAAGTATTATCCTCTTTCTAAAGTCAGGACTTCCCCTGCAGCAGCAGAGGCCCGTGTAAGAGTTCTGCTTTTACATGGTTTTCTCATGGAATGAAATATCTGTAGAACATAGATAACCCCTTTATTTTTCAAACCAGTAAAAACTTAAGAGTATGAGCTCTGTATTTTATCATGAAGCTCAGAATAATTAAAATTTAAATATTTTTCTTCATCAGTAATTAATCTAATCCAAGACATGACTTCACCTTATTAATAGAAAAATTAACTAAACTTGATCATTCCTTTGTTAGCAATTGGGTTCCAGCTAATTAAATTTTCACATAATTATTTTTTCAATCTGCTGCCATGCCTTATAAAGCATATTTTTTCCTTCTCTTTCCTTATTAGCATCGCATACCCTTTCACCTTAAATTGAGAGATTTAATGAAATACTAATGAGACTTTCAGTTTCAAAAGATTGTTAAGCAATGTTATTTTCCAAGGCATTTAGAATAAAGAGCTGCAATTGCACACATCATTTTTTCTTTGGCTACCTGACAGTTTCTCCTAAAATACATATTTTTATTTCTAAACAAGTGAATCAACTGCTAGTGCTAATACTTAATGGTGTTTTCTTTGATAAATGTCAAGGGAGAAAATGGCTATGCCATAAAGGGAAATACTTTCATGTATTCAAATGTTGGCATAATCACAGATATTTTCTTCATAAAGACTTTCACTGCAGGTCAGGTTTGTTCTCACCTTGGGAAACATTTCCTATGTTGCTGACCCCATGCAAAATTGAGTCTCAGGTGCCCTCATTAATTATACAGTTCTTATATAAGAGCCATGTTACTTATATATTTTTCACTGTATATTCTTTGATCACTTCTAATTCTATTTCATTTTGTCATTTTTCATAGAAGGATAGATCAGAATTTTCTCTAGCATGATTGATTGAAAATTGTTTTTATTGTTTGTTACTTTAGAACAGTATATTTCAACTTTACAACTCATCACTGGGAATGCTATACAATTCTTTAGGACTGTTGATCAGATCTCTTAATTTTTTTCTTTTTAAGTTCTGGCTATTCCTGCATAGCTTCATCTGTTCCTTTTCAAATCTTTTAAATTTTAGATTCTTTGTCAATTTTACTTAATTTACGTTTTTTGAAGCTTTTGACCAGATATAGCCCAATCAAATTATTTTAAGAGTAAGATAGTAATGGTGTGAAAATATGGTAAAGGATTCAGACAAGAGAAATTGGTGGAGACTGCAATAAATCATAGTGTGTATACCTTACCTAAAAGGCATTAAAGTTTTAGAAATAGACTAAGACTCTGCTTACCAGAGAAAACAGACCCTTGGCTAGAAGTTGCCCATTAATCTACCAGTTTGTGACTGGTCTTCTAAACTGACAAAACATCTGAAGACAAGCATTTTAAGCACCTCGTCTAATGACACAATATTATGATAGAGCTATGAATGGGATCTAGATCAGCCATTTACAAACTCTTTGATCTGAGCTTGATATTATATTATCATATTAGATATCTAAAAACTAGAGACATTTTCTTGAGAATAATGGGGATTCTGTGAAGGGAAATGATATAAACAAAGGCATGTTTATACTAAAAATTGAATTGTAGATGGGCAAGTACAATAATGCTTTCACGTTAACTAGAGCGCAAGGTGTTAGGAATTTATGTAACAAATTGCAAATGTAGTAGCTTAAAACAATATCCATTTATGACCTTATAGTTTTGAAGTCAGAAATCTGAGTGGCTACCACCCAAAACTACGGCTGCAATGTCTATTCTAACACTACCGTTTCTTTCCGTATTTCAGTGCCTGCACTAAGTAGCTTGTTTGTGTTTGCTTATTTTTTTAAATTTTTTTATTTATTTATTTTTGCTCTCACATTTATCCAATTCACATCACATTGATGTTATCTATTTTTTTTTAAATCTCATAGGAATGCTGTGAAGATATTAGTATTACGCTCATTTTAAAGATGAGGAAATTGAGTAGTAGTTTTTTGGAAATTTTTTCATCAGCAATTGAGTATTTCTCCCATTGTGCTCCTTTTCCCACCTCACCTAAAAGTGGAAAGTAAATAGAGTGTCCTGAGATAAAGATAAAGTAGAGATATCATTGGTGTGCTGAAATATCCCCTCTCCCCACTCTAGTGTCTTAATAGTGTCACTTTAATTTAGCTACAGTGCTTTCCTTTCTTCTCCCAAATATGCAAAAATATTTTTCTATAAAAAGCCTGAGTCATGAATGATAGAAAATAAAAATTATTTTAAGTGTTGCAGACAATTACAGAGAATTTGTTATAAAAGTTGTAGGAGTGTTGAAGGAAGAGGGAAGTTGATACTGTCAGAAGCTCTTTTGATCCTGTTGGGATAAAAAAAGGAGGGAGTGGGGAAACCAGAGTCCAAGAGCAGTTCTGTGATGGGAGTTCATTGCTGCCTGTAAACCACTGACACTGCAGATACTTCAAAGGCCACTTAAATCTCAGGCCACATGCTGCTGATAGCATGAGTGCAGCCACTCTTGGAAGCAGAAAGAAGACGTTTCTCCCTCTAACTCCTTTTTTCTAGTGCTTTCCCCTGGTAGGACCCAAACTAATCTAGCACGAAGAAAAGTGTAGAAAATATAATTTGTGGGCTTCCCAGTATCCTGAGATAGAAAGCAGAATAGTAGAATGGAAGGTACTGGAATAATCAAATGACTGGCATGCCGGGGACAAGGGACAAGTGCTATGGGAAATTGATATAGTTCCTGAAGTTGTTGGTTTCTTCTTCATACCCGTCTTCCACTCTTCTCAAATCAGCCCTTGGTTCTCTTCCGCTGGTTTGGATATTTTAATGGAAGGAGATGTCCGTGTAGTTTTGAATGGTCCTATCCTTTGCCTGTGCTGAATTTGAACCCTGTCTGTGGTTGCTTCAGTCTTCCTGTTTCATAATACAGTCCAGGCACAATTTCCGGTTTTATCTGTGGCATCCATCCTGGTCCCACACTGCTGTAGGTCTTACTGTTTTTAATTTGGGAGAGAAGAGCAATAAATTCCTGGGATTAGTTTGTTTTCTTAAAATCAGGTCTTCTTATTGAAATTTTGATGGCAAAAATGTTCAGTTTTAAAGGTCTTGTCTTATATTCTGTCCAGAAGCTTTATAGTTTTAGCTTTTACACATAGGTCTATAAGCCACCTCAAATTAAATTTTGAGTATGGGATGAGATAGGGGTCAAGATTAATTTCTTTCCATAAATATATTGCTGTTGTCACAGCATCGTGTATTAAAAAGACATTCTTTTCCCTGCTCATTCAGTCTGATGTCTGAAATATTCCATTTTTTACTTTGAAAGTCTTTTAGGTATATTTGTCTCTATTTTTATGCTTGTAGTATTTACCAAGCATTTAAAAAATGTGCCTGTTTTTGTTTTGTGTTTACCAACCCTGGAAAATCAAATAGTGTTCACAGCATGTTGTGGCAGTAGGAGCAGTATCTTTGTTTCTGAATAAGAATGACCTTATGCTCATTAATTTATTTCAGAAGAGCTCTGCTTAAGGTCCAGTTGATTGTTTATAATCCAAAATATCATATATACTCAATTGGATATATAGCCAATATACTCAATTGGATAGGAAAAAAAAGCATTGCTAGTAAGTGATACAAAACTCTCATTTTAATTTTTATCAAGATTTAATAATCACAGAAAAAATTCCAGAAAGTTGTGTTAGGCATTTAAAAAAAATTTTTTTTATTGATTTTTGAGAGACAGAGAGAGAGACTGTGAGCAGGGTAGGGTCAGAGAGAGAAGGAGACACAGAATCTGAAGACAGGCTCCAGGCTCTGAGCTGTCAGCACAGAGACCAACGCGGGGCTCGAACTCACAAACTGTGATATCATGACCTGAGCCGAAGCCGGATGCTTAACCGACTGAGTCATCCAGGTGCCCCTGTGTTAGTCATTTTAATTTATCCATTGTTAGTGCCAACATGTTAACATCTCATCCCACATCTTCTAACTCTCCGGGGTTCTGGCTGTTATCTTCGGCTGACTCTTTTCAAAAGTGTACAGAGGAGTGCACAATAAAGTACTATGAATCTGACATGCAGAGTCTTTCTGGGTTGCTTAAAGCCCTATTATGCCTCAAGATTTCTGTTAATCTATTGATTATTAATATACACATCATATTTTTTCTCAGTATTTATGTCACTGCTTCCTTAGTTTTGTGTTCCATATTTAATTTAGTTTCAGTTCACACATTTTTTTAGAGTAACAGTGCCATGAAATTATGATAACTAATGAATATCATTCTCTGACTTAGTCATATATTTATTTTTCTGAGAATATTCTGGTTAGAATATATTAGTACTGACAATGCAAAATATATAGTTTGTTTTTAAAAAAATTTAATGTCAGTATAATTAACAGTAGAGTGTGATATTAGTTCCAGGTGTGATTCAGCAATTCTGTACATGGCATATCATGAAAAGTGTGCTCTTAGTCCCCTTCATCTATTTCACCCCTTCCCCCACCGCCTCCCCTCTGACAACCTTCAGTTTGTTCTCTATATTCAAGATTTTTTGTTGTCATCATTGTCTTTTTCTTTATTTGTCTTGTTTCTTAAATTTCACATATGAACAAAGTCATATGGTATTTGTGTTTTTCTGACCGACTTATTTCACTTAACATTTACCCTCTAAATCCATCCATGTAATTGCAAATGTGAAGGTTTTCTTCTTTTTTATTACTAATATTCCATACATATATGTGTACCACATCTTTTTGTCATTCATCAATAGGCATGTGGGCTGTTTCCATCATTTGAGTAATAATGCTGCACTAAACATAGGAATGCCTATATCTTATTGAAGTAGTGTTTTTCTATTCTCTGGGTAAATAGCCAGTAGTGGAATTACTGGATCATATGGAAATTCTATCTTCAATTTTTTGAGGAAACTTCGCACTGTTTCCCACAGTGGTTGCACTTGTTTTCCCACCAACAGTATATGAACATTCCTTTTTCTCCACATCCTTGTCAATACTTGTTTATTGTGGTTTTGATTTTAGCCCTTCTGCTAGGAGTGAAGTGATATCGCATTGTGGTTTTGATTTACATTTCCCTGATGATGAATCATGTTGAGCATCTTTTCATATGTCTGTTGGCCATCTGTGTGTCTTTGGAGAAATCTCTGTTCATGTCTTCTGCCCATTTTTAAACTGGATTTTTTTTTTGTGTGTGTGAGAGTGTTGAGTTGTATAAATTCTTTATATATTTTGGATACTAATGCCTCATCTTATATGTGATTTGCAAATATCTCTATTCAGTCAGTTGTCTTTCAGTTTCATTGATTGTTTCCTTTGGTCTGCAGAGGCTTTTTATTTTGATGTATTCCTGATAGTTTATTTTTTGTGTTTATTTTCTTTGCCTGCGGAGACATATCTAGAAAAATTGTACTATGGCTTATGTAAAGACATTACTGTCTGTGCTCACTTCTAGGATTTTCATGGTTTCAGGTCTCATACGTAGGCCTTTAATCCATTTTGAGTCTCTTTTTTTGTATATGGTATAAAAAAGTGGCCCAGTTTTGTTCTTTTGCATGTAGCTATTCAGTTTTTTCAACACAATTTGATGTTGATGAGACTTTTTCTCGTTGCATATTCTTATCTCCTTTGTTGAACATTAACTGACCATATAATCATGGGTTTATCTCTGAACTCTTTATTTTGTTCTATTGATCTAAGTACCTGACTTTGTGTGAGAACCATACTGTTTTGATTACTAGGGTTTGTAATACATGTGACATTTGGGATTGTGATACCTCCAGTTTTGTTGTTCTTTTTCAAAATTGCTTTATCTATTCGGGTCTTTGGTGATTTCATACACATTTTAGGATTAATTTTTTAGTTCTGTGAAAAATACTGTAGGTATTTTGATAGGGATTGCATTAAATCTGTAGATTGCTTTAAGCTTTAACAATTTTTGTTCTGCCAATCCATGAACTTGGAATATCTTTCCATTTGCTTGTATCTTTGATTTCTTTTATTAATGTTTAGTACTTTTCAGAGTACAGGTCTTTCTCTTCCTTGGTTAGTTTATTCCTAGGTATTTTATTCTTTTAGCTGCAGTTGTAAGTAGTATTATTTCTATATTTTTTAAACTTCATTATTAGTGTATAGATGCAGTGTATTTCTCTATATTAATTTTGTATCCTACCATCTTACTGAATTCATTTGTCATTTCTGGTAGATTTTTGGTGGAGTCTTTAGGGCTTTCTATATATAGTCTAATTAATGCCAACTGCAAATAGTGAGTGTTTTACTACTTTCTTACCAGTTTGGATGCCTTTTATTTTTGTGTGTGTGTCTGATTGCTATAGCTAATACTTCCAGTACTGTGTTGAATAAAAGAGAGTGGAAGTCCTTGTCTTTTTACTGATCTTAAGGGAAAAGCTCTCAGTTTTTCACCATTGACTGTGATGTTGGCTGTGGTTTTCGTGTATGACCTTTATTATGTTGAAGTATATTTTCTTCAAACCTATGTTGTTGAGGGTGTTTTATCATGAATAGATGTTGTACCTTGTCAAATGCTTTTTATGACTCTATTGAAATGGTCATGTAGTTATTATTCTTTCTCTTGTTGATGTGATGTATCACATTGATTCTTTTATGAATGTTGAACCACTGTTGCATCTTAGAATAAATCAGTTGATTGTGGTAAATTATTTTTTAATGTGTTGTTGGATTCAGTTTGCTAGTATTTGGTTGAGAATTTTGCATCAATGCTCATCAGAACTATTGGCCTGTAGTTTCTCTCTCTCTCTCCCTCTCTCTTTTCATGTCTTTATCTGGTTTTGCTATTGGGGTAATCCTGGCCTCTTAGAATGAATTTGGAAAGATTTCTGTCTCTTCTATTTTAGAAATAATTTGAGCAGAATTGATATTAACTGTTCTCCAAATGTTTGGTAGAATTCATCTGTGAAGTTGCCTGGTTCTGAAGTTTTATTTGTTGGGAGTTCTGTGGTTACTGATTCAATATCTGCTGGTAATTGGGCTATTCAAATTTTTAAAATTTTCTTGAGTCAGTTTAGGGGGGTCATATGTTTTTAGGAATTTACCCATTTATTCTAGTTTGTCCGATTTGTTGGCATGTAATTTTTCATAATATTTTGTTATAATCTTTTGTATGTCTCTTGTATTTGTTGTTTCTCCTCTTTCATATCTGATTGTATTTATTTGAGTTATTTCTCTCTCTGTCTCTCTTTTTATTTTTGATGAGTCTGGCTAAAGGTTTATCAATTTTGTTGATCTTTCTCAAAAAACCAGCTCCTGGTTTCATTGATCTGTTCTATTTTTTTTTAGTTTCTATTTTGTTTATTTTCACTCTAATCGTTATTATTTATTACATTTTGTTGGTTTGGGGCTTTGTTCTACTTTTTTCTAACTCCTTTAGGTGTAAGATTAATTTGTTTATTGGAAAATTTTCTTCTTGAGGTAGGTCTGTATTGCTAGAAACTTCCCTCTTAGAATACTTTTGTTGCATCCTAAAAATTTAGACTGTTAAGTTTTCATTTTCATGTATGTCCATGTATTTTTGGATTTCTTCTTTGATTTCTTGGTTGTCACCTTCATTATTCAGTAGGATGCTATTTAACTTCCATGTGTTTGTGTTCTTTCCAGGGGTGTGTGTGTGTGTGTGTGTGTGTGTGTGTGTGTGTGTGTGTGTGTTTGATTTCTAGTTTCATAGTATTATGGTTGGAAAAGATGCATGGTATGAGGTCAGTCTTTTTGAAATTGTTAATTTGTCGAAACTTGTTTTATGGCCTAACATGTGCTCTATTCTGGAGAATATGCTCTATTCTGCTTCATGTGCACATGAAAAGAATGTGTATTCTTCCATTGTTTTAGAATGGAATGTTCTGAATATATCCGATAGATCTGATACAATGTGTCATTTAAAGTCATTGTTTTCTTAAAGTGTCCAGGACAAAAAGTAGTGGAGGTTTGAAATATGGAGATATGTTACTTTCCATAATAATAAGAATACATATTTACATGAGGTATAGAAAGTAATAAAGATCTAATAACAAGGACTCCTACAAATGCTCAAAAATTTCACAATTAACAAAAAAACCAGTATGCCTATTGGTGAATTTTAAAAGAGCAAAATCTTCAGAAATTATAACACCAGTAATCATTAGGAATTTTCTTTTTTAAGCCATGTACTTCTACTCTCCCATTAAATGCAGTTTA
Source organism: Suricata suricatta (assembly GCF_006229205.1). Classification (NCBI taxonomy): domain Eukaryota; kingdom Metazoa; phylum Chordata; class Mammalia; order Carnivora; family Herpestidae; genus Suricata; species Suricata suricatta. The sequence goes on from NC_043700.1 coordinate 60,312,074, forward strand.
ATGGATTTTAATTGCATGTATTTCTATAAATTTCAGAATAAAATTTCTCTGTAGAACATAAAATGTTAATTTAAGAAAGCCTTAAGGTTTGTGGAAAAAATTATGTTTTAAGTCAGATTAAAATCACTAAAGCTTCCCTTACATTAAAAAAAATAAAATAAGAAATAAAAAATAAAATTTCCTAATTGATTTTCTGTTTGGATGATCTATGTATTGGTGCTGCCTCTCTTTAGTGAATACTTGCATCCCTTTCTCTTTACTTTTTGCATGTGTATTACTGGCTTTTGATTTGCGATTACTATTAGGTTTATATATATAACGTATTGAGCATAGAGCAGTCCCCATTTATTTGATGATTGCTTAAGTTTGTACTGATTCTAAAACCACTAAATTTTTATTCCAGTTCCCTCCCACCATGTTTTAGGTATATGGTATCACACTTTACATCTTTTTATTTTGTGAATCCCTTGACTGATTTTTATAGATGTACTTCATTTTCACTGCTTTAATGCTCCCAACATTTCTTTCTTTTGCTTATGGATTTTCTTTCCACTCAAAGAGTCCCTGTTAACATTTCTTGTAGGGATGGTTGCTTGGTCATGAATTCCCTAACTTTTCTTTGCTTGGATATTCTTTGTTTCTCTTTCTGTTCTGAATAAAACCATTGCTGGGTAGACCATTCTTCGCTGTGGATTTTTTGTTTCTTTTTCTGCTTTAAACTTCTCTTTGTATCACTTTTTTCCATTTTAATTACTTTGTGTCTCTCTGTGGGCCTCCTGGGGTCGACTTTGTTGAAAACAGACCTGTGTGCCTCTTCTGTCTGGATTTCTGTTTCCTTCCCCAGATTCGGAAAGTGAATTTTCAGTTGTTACTTTTTTGAATATATTTTCTTCCCTCTTTTCTCTGTTTTTCCTTTCTTCTGGGATTTCTATAATGTGAACATTACTGTGCTTCATGGTATTGCTGAGTTCCCAAAGGCTGTTTTCAGTTTTTATTAGTCTTTTTTCTTTCTCTTGTTTAACTTGATTGCTTTCTGTTGCTCTCTCCTCTATATCACTTTGTTCTTCTGTGTCCTCTAGTCTACTATTTATTCCCTCTAATGTATTTTAAAACTTAGATATTGAGTTTTTCATCTCTGATTGGTTCTTGTTTGTGTTTTCGATCTTTTTTTTAAGGGTCTTCCTTAAGCCTTCCACTCTTCTCAAGTCTAGTGTCAAACTTTTGACCATTAGGTTAAGTTCTCTATCAGGCATATTACTTCTCTCTATTTTTATGTCTCTTCCTGTGATTTTGTCTGGTTGTTTCCTTTGGTCCATATTCATGTGTACTCATTCTAACTCTCTGCATATGTTTCTGTGTTTTAGGAAAGTCAGTTATTTTTCCTGTCCTTGAAAGTAGTAGCCTTATGAAGATGTTCTCTGATACTGAACAGTGCAGTGTCCCCTGTTTCATCCATTTTGGATGGATACTTACAGAGATTGTGTTGGAAGTAGTGGGTCTGCAGGAGAGTGCAGGATGGGTTGTGTGGTGTTAGCAAGGTTTGTGCTGGTTGGCTGTGGGAGGAGGCCTGAAGCTGCTTTAGAAAACTCCTGCCTGGGATGAGCCTGAGGAGAATGTGGGGGTGGGGTACACTAGGTAGTTGGTGAGTGTTGGTGCCATGCTGGTTCCTCCAGATGTCGGTGAGTCGAGTGAGGGTTGGGGAAGGGAAATGGTGCCCACCAAATATTTTGTTCCCAGAGAAGTCTCCCAAAGGTCCATGCCTCTCCAGCATAGTCTCTGTGACTCGGAAACTAATCTCTTCCCATCTAACCCAGACATTTTTCAAGCTGATGTTTCTATACCGTATCTCAGTGAGGTTGTTTCTTATGCTGCCCCGTTCGTGGAGAGTACTCAGTTTCCTATTGCCCTCCAATTGTCCCAGAGTTGAGCCCTTGATTTCTACAACTCCAGGTATTAAGTTCCACTGACTGTAAGAAATTGAGAATTTAAACCCCTCCTGTTTTCAAAACCAGATGTTATTTTGATTTGTCTTCCAGGGTGGTCTTCCATGTCTGGGGTGCCTGGTGTGGGATCTGCTCTTCTCCCCTCTCTGAGCTGCAGCATCCCTTTCTAAGATGACATTCTCACATGTAGGTTTGCCTCCCAACCATGTATCTGTCCTTCCTATTGTCTGATGTGACCTCTTCTCTACATTTAGCTTTGGAGAGTCTGTTATGCTAGTCTGTTGGTTATCTCCTGGGTTATTTACACAAATTTGGTGTTATCTAGGTGGAACTGTGGGACAAGGTGAACTTAGGATTCTCCTACTCTCTCATCTTTCCTGGAAGTCTAATGTAAAAAATTTCTTATTAGGATGAAGACTTAGAACATTTCACCTGAAGGTTCAATCTCAAAAACCCTCAAGTACATTTTTTTGACATAAGGTATTTATTAAAATTTCCATTTCTGAATGTCCAGAAATTGTTCTTGCAAACTAGTTGGTATAAGTTATTTTTCAAAAGGCTTATTTATCTTATTTACTTATTTATTTTGAGAGAGAGAGAGAGAGAGAGAGAGAGAATGAGTATGAGTAGGGGAGGGACAGCGAGAAAGAGGGAGAGAATCCCAAGCAGACTCCATACTGACCATTTCTTTTTATTTTTATGATTGAGTTGTGTGAATTCTTTATATATTTTAGAAATTAACCTCTTATCAGATATATGATTTGGCAACATTTTCTCCCATTTTGTAGGCTGTCTTTTCATTTTGTTGATGGTTTCTTTTGCTGTGCAGAAGCAAATTGCATTTAAATTCATACAGTTTTTTTGTTATTTATCATATCTATTTATATTTCTAATAATTTCATAGAGCAGAGAATTAATATTTTAAAATAATAACAATAATGTATTAGGTCCAAGAAACATCTCATGTTTGATATACACTCTTTAAATTTTTCTGAAATTAGTTTGTAGTTTTAATATCTAAGAATATTGATGACATAATATAATTTTATTAACATATATTTATATTAATTGATCTCTCTTTTTTATGGTCTGTGTTATTTATAAGTTTTAAAAATAAAATATCAGAGAAAAGTGATTAAAGGCATTTGAAAATTTATCTGTTAGGAAATGATTTATTTATGATAGTAATTTTTATGAGACATAAAACACACACACACACACACACACACACACACTTACACACAGACACACAAGCTTGTTTTTCTCTTGGGTACATTTTTGCCCTTTGCTAATTTGTTACCCTCCCCATATATACATTTGTGTGTGTGTATTTATATATGTGTGAATAGATATGTACATTTATACACACACACACACACACACACACACACACACACACACACGGGAATCTTAAATAAGATGGTGAAATAAACACATGTGCATCTTTCCCCAAACTCAGGAAAGAGCAGAAAAATTAAAAAAAAAAAAAAGGTCTGTTGACATCTCTGGAAAGATGGAAATGAAAAAAAAACCCCTTTAAATTGTTCAAATAATAAGCTCTAGATATGGATTCATTTGGCATATTCGGTGTTTGATTCACCACATACTGGCTGGATCTTATAAAAGATACCTTAGTTTTCCTCATTTCTTTCCCTGGGAAAATGGGGTGTGATAATGGTTTCTTACAAGGTTGCCATGAGGATTAAATGAGAGAGATGTGTGCCCAAAGTTTTACATAGTGCTTAGGACATAGTATGTGTTCATTAAATGTTATTGTGTTGTTATTTTTTTTCTTCTTTTGCTTACCATCATCATCACTATTTGGGAAATTATTAGTTGCTTTTAAGGAAAGTCAAATACCACATGACACCACAGTAGTCTTCCTTCTCAGGGATTTTGTTCCAATGAGTTTTTACATTATTTCCTTGATCTCTTCCTTTTCAGTGTTTTCTTCCTGTAAGTATTCATACA
>NC_043700.1:60316087-60319221 GCF_006229205.1 Suricata suricatta
ATTGTGTTGTTATTTTTTTTCTTCTTTTGCTTACCATCATCATCACTATTTGGGAAATTATTAGTTGCTTTTAAGGAAAGTCAAATACCACATGACACCACAGTAGTCTTCCTTCTCAGGGATTTTGTTCCAATGAGTTTTTACATTATTTCCTTGATCTCTTCCTTTTCAGTGTTTTCTTCCTGTAAGTATTCATACATGAAGTGTTCTCCATCTTTAAATCTGCCTTTATCACTCTGTGTTCCTTCACAGCAAAATGTATCAAAATAGTTGTCTAAACATGTCATCTTCACTTTCTTCTTTCCACTTCTGATTTCAGGCATTACCACATGGCTAATCATTTGGACAAATTCTACTGCTGTGTTTTTCCTTTACTCACACATCTGATACTGCTGACATTAAATATGTGGGAAAACAAGCAATTTTCTGTGGTACTAGCTGGATGTCTTATAATTCAGTTCAATGCTGACACTAACAGGATCTAGTGCAGACACCAGAGGGGTAAGGTCTCAGTCCCCTACCTCAGATGCCAGTCACAAGTAGGCCCCCGGGTTATCCAGAGCTTTTTTTTCCAACTTGGCTATAAATTAGAGGTTCCCATGACCTGCTCTTTGGATTTGAACATTTACCTAGAACAGCTCACAGAACTTAGGGAAATGCTTATACATAGTTTACCTGTTTTGTATGATAAAAGATATGATCAAGGATCTAGATGAACAGGGGCACCTGGGTGGTTCAGTTCATTAAGTGTCGGGCTTCGGCTCAGGTCATGATCTCACGGTTGGTGGGTTTGAGCCCTGCATCGGGCTCTGTGCTGACAGCTAGCTCAGAGCCTGGAGCCTGCTTCTGATTCTGTGTCTCCCTCTCTCTGACTCTCCCCTACTTGTGCTGTCTCTCGCCTATCAAAAAAAAAAAAAAAAGGGTATTGATGAACAGCCAGATGAAGAAATATGTGGAGTGAAGTTTTCAAGATTCTCAAGCAAAGGAACTTTTGTCCGTGTGGAGCTGGGAAGTGCCATCCACCTGACAGATGGATGAATGAATGTCCCTGAACCCCATACTCTGGAGATTTTTATGGAAGCTTCATCATGTAGGCATGCTTGATTATTACCTCTTATTTCCAGCCTTCCTCCCCTCTCTGGATAGTGGACTATCCAGAGGACTGAAAATTGTAAGCTTCTAGTCAAAGTTTGGTGTTTTGGTGACCAGTCCCATGCAGGAGGAGCTACCAAGAGTCTTATTAGAACAAAAGACATTCCTATACCCAGGAAATTCCAAGGGTTTTAGGAGCTCTGTATCAGGAACTAGAGTCAAAGACTGAATGTTAGAATTAAAGATTCCCTTAGTGCTCCTCTTTACAAGTGTCTGACGAGCTCTATGCCAGGACCAGAGGCAGAGACCAGCATGCACATCTGATTCACCTTCTTTTGCCTTTCTGCCTGTATTTTGTTCACATTGCTGGCTCTTACTTTTTAATATACTTCTACTAAATATTGAAGTCCTTAAGACTCAACACTGGATTTATCTGCTTATTTCTTAGCTTTATTCATCTCCATTTACAGTATTAAACACTATGTATATGCCAAGGTTTGCCAATATCTATATCTCCAAATGGCTTGACTTTTCAGAGCTCCAGTCCATACTTACAACTGTCTACCTGACTTTCCCAACTGGGTGACATACAGGTATCTCAAAATTAATTTGCCCATAATTTTCTTCATTTTAGTTTATGGAATTTACATTCATCCAGTTGCTCCTGCTAGAAATTGAGGCTAGCCTTGACCTCTGTCTCTCTCATCTTCCCTATGTAACCTGCTATGAAACTCTCTTGTCAGTTTTATTTCAAAAATGTTCTATAGCTTTGAGCCATTGACTTCTCTATATCAGCATGATTCAACCCCTCTCACACTTAGGCAAATGTAATCATTTTCTATCAATTACTCTACTACTTTTGCCTCTTTCTTTCTTTCTTTGTTTTTTAAACTTAAAAAAATTTTTTTTGTCTTTATATTTTTTTGAGAGACAGAGAGTGAGCCAGGGAGGGGCAGAGAGAGAGGGAGACACAGAATGTGAAGCAGGCTCCAGGGTCTGAGCTGTCAGTACAGAGCCTGAGGCAGGGCTCAAACCCACGGATTGTGAGATCATGACCTGAGCCGAAGTCGGATGCTTAACCGACTGAGCCACCCAGGTGCCCCTACTCTTGCCTCTTTCTAATCAATAATCTATTCTAATCAGAATGATTTATCACTTTTTCATTACATATTCTTTAGTTTATAACTGAAAACTGAAATGATATAGCAAAACTTTCTTTTGCATTACTAGTGGAAGATTCATTTTCAAGAAAAAAGTAGAAAGTATTTAATTATATGTAACTTGCCTAATCAAGATGTTTATTCAAGCAACTCATTTCAGAGCCAAGAAGGCCTAAAAATTTATTCTTTTTCACTGTGTTTCTTTAATACTTTTTTATTTTAATGGTTGAGATTTTTCTCATCATTAATTCTAAATTATACATGCGTTTCATGAAACCTAAAATTTCTTCTAGAGGCCACTCAGAAAATTAATTAAGAGATTTTTCATATCAGTAGAATATTCCAATTACAGATACATGTTAAATGAAGAGGATTGATTTTGGGAGAAGAGGCGGCGATTCATGAAAGAAAAAAAGCAATTTGTAACGCTGTATTTATACAATGGTGACAGTTTAAAACACTGATATGATAAAAATGTTTCTGGAGAAGATACACTAATCTTCCTCACTTAGATTTGCCTACATAACATCAGTCTGGCAATAACTGCCATCCCTCACAAGTGGGTCAAATGATCAAGCAAGAGAGAAGAGTTAAGACTCTGTACAGGTGGGATCAGTTAAAAACAGTGCTATGAAGGAGAACAAAATAGTTCTTGTTTTGTTTCACTCTTTTGGTCATTCTTTGTTCTTCATAAATCTGGATCTCTTTGTCTAAATATTGGTTGTTTTGCACCACACAGTTTCCAGCCATATATACCCTGAGTTAGCTTTGTAGAGCCTGTCTGGCTTCTAATTCACTTCACCTCCTCTTCTTCCTGGGGACACAGCTAGACTGTCTGTACCAGACTGCCATGAAGTTAGGTGTGGCTGACTTCCTGCCAAT